>NW_024070207.1:73942590-73966093 GCF_014754425.2 Oryx dammah
GGTGGGGGTGGAGGGTGGGGGGTTGGGCCCGGGACAGGAGAGCAGCTGGTTGCTCCTTCCTAGCTGCCTTTCTGGTGACATCACTGGCAACAGAGGCGCCCACGTGGGGCAGCACTGGCCGCCCCCATCTGGATCCACCCAGAGCGAGGAAGGAGAAGTGATTGGGCTTCTGAAGAAAGCCAAGGTTTCTGCTTTGACTCAGCTGGGAGCCACTCAGGACCTCATTCTCTCCGGTTACAAAATGGGTCCACCCTGCTGCCTTCCATGCAGTGCAGAGTGATATTGTGATTGAGCCTCATCTGCCGGGAAAGGTGAGCAACACATACACGTGTGAGCCCTTGGAATACATGCCATGTACCTTGAAGTTCCCAGCATTGGTATCACTGAGCCTGCCCTGGGAGTAGGGGTGGGGCAGAGGTGGACAGTCCCCCCATGTTCCCTCCAGCCATTCAGAATCATTTCTGACAGAGACAGGCAGAACTGGCACTGGTAGAGCCCTTAAAGCTGCTTCACAGGGGAAGTGACCTGTCAGGATCACCCAGTAACACAGGAGCAGTGGTAGGATGTGCCCCTGGGTCTCCCGCCTCCTGGCGCTTCCCAGCTGGCGCTAGTGGTAAAGAACCTGCCTGCCAAGGCAGGAGATGTTAGAGATTCGGGTTTGATCCCTGGGTTGGGAAGATCCCCTGGAGGAGGGCATGGCAACCCACTCCAGTATTCTTGCCTGGAGAATCCCATGGACAGACGAGCCTGGTGGGCTACAGTCCATGGGGTCTCAAAGAGTCGGACACAACTGAAGTGACGGAGCACACACACACAGTCTGGGACTGCACCACAGCTCCTAGAGCCTCGGGACTCTCCAGGTGAGGGCTGCCAGATAAAATACAAGACATCTAGCGAAACTGAAATTTGAGATAAAGAAGGAGAAATTTTTTAGTATAAGTATGTCCCAAATAGTGCATGGGACATGGGGCTTCCCTGGTGGCTCAGACGGTAAAGCGTCTGTCTGCAATGCGGGAGACCCAGGTTCGATCTCTGGGTCGGGAGGATGCCCTGGAGAAGGCAATGGCAATCCACTCCAATACTTGTACTAAAAGAAAAAAGTGTTGCTTATCTGAAACTGAGATTTTAATTGGGTATACTGTATTTTTATTTGCTACATTTGGCAACCCCACTCCTGCCAGGCTGCCTTAAGGAGCAAGGAGGCAGTGGCTGCCTTAAGGCCTCTGGCCCACGGGGCGGGGACTTGCCACTTTCAAATCCCCAGGCCTTAGCCGATCAGCTGGAACAGCTCTCTGGCTGAGAGAACATGTTTAATTTGGTCACTCATTAATTTGCACAGCCCTCTCCCTTAGTCCTCCTGGGCCTGGTGCTGCTCTAATGAGTTGAGGCTGGTAATGAACAGAAATCCCTTCATGTGGAACAACCTTGGTCTCTGGGCACTGGGTGGGCCAGCACCTCAGCTAACCTGCCTCAAGAGCAGACTATGGCAAGGGAGGCCCTGCTTCTCATGTTGGCCTCAGGTCTGAAACGGAGCTGAGCGGCTACTGTCTCACACCTGACTGACGCTGGGGGACAGAGAGAAGGTTGCTGACCCAGGTGGGAGGCTGGGTGGCAAAGTCCCCATCCTCTATGCTGCTGCTGCTAAGTCGCTTCAGTCGTGTCCGACTCTGTGCGACCCCATAGACGGCAGCCAACCAGGCTCCCCCGTGCCTGGGATTCTCCAGGCAAGAACACTGGAGTGGGTTGCCATTTCCTTCTCCAACCTCTATACCAGGACTTAAAAAACTGGGCAAGAAAATTCTGATCTGGCAGGGCCATGGAAGAAGCCTGAACCTGGACCTGGAGAAGCACTCAAGGTGACATTCCCCAAAGAGCACTACTTGGAACTATTCTGTGGAAAAAGGCTTTTGTGGTCAAATTTGTTTGGGAAACACAATAGATCGACACATATACACACACCCCATCAGCGGTTTGTTTATAGTGAGCTTTTTGAAGGCTCTGCAAAGTCTTGCAATAAACAAACAAAATTTTTTATATTGGTTTAACTTGACATTTTCCATATTTATTTGACATTGAATCTTTTTTTTTTTTTTTTTTGTCATAACACTGCTTACCTTCCCAGGTATTCATGCTCTCTGGGAAACATGGATACAGGACATTCTGTGGGCTGTGTCTCTGTGAGGGCAGTGGTCACTGGGGAGTAGCCAGGATTTCTGGATCCTAGAGGCCATGACTGCTGAATCCCATCACCCTGACCTGGTGTCCAGACCTTAGCTCAGCCCTTTGCCCCCTCAGTGCCTTCATTTCAAATGAATCTTTTTTCCCCAGGCTCTGTCTGTGCACATGACGATGAATGTCTGTGTGTATGTGTTCTTACATATGTCTATGCATGAGGACATGTAGGGACATCAGAGAGCCCAAGAATGTAGAGACTGGAGACAGAGAAAGTGAAAGTGAAGTCGCTCAGCCATGTCCGACTCTTTGTGACCCCATGGACTGTAGTCTACTAGGCTTCTCCGTCCATGGGATTTTCCTGGAAAGGGTACTGGAGTGGGTTGCCATTTCCTTCTCCAGGGGATCTTCCCAACCCAGGAATTGAACCTGGGTCTCCACACTGCAGGCGGATGCTTTACCCTCTGAGCCACCAGGGAAGCCCCTGAGAGAGAGAGAGAGAGAGATTAATTTTAATAGATTTTCTTTCCTGGCCCACTCTTTTGGGTAACTTCTTTCACCATTTCACCCACAAAGAAACATTCTAGAAGTCAGCTAAGGACAAAGTCCACACTGGTCACACCATTCATTGCCGATGGGCCTGGCCTGCAGCCGTTGAGAAAGATAGCAGAGAGAAGCAGAGGCTGCATCCCAGGCCCTGCAGTACCAGTTTAAACATTTATTCTGTTTCTGGCTCTTTGGGAAGATTCTAGAAATGGCAGCAAGATCTTCACTTTCATTCACCTTAGAACTGAATGTCAGTTCCACAAGGGTAGGGACCATGTCTGTCTTATTATCCCTGTATTCCTAGTGTCTAACACAAGGCCTGGCATGTAACATGTGTCTGTGTATACATACATGGGCATGCATACATATAAAAATATTTATTGAGCATTTACTGTATGCTAGGCATTATCCTCAGGCTTCCCTTGTAGCTCAGTCGGTAAAGAGTCTGCCTGCAATGCAAGAGACTTGGGTTCCATCCCTGGGTTAGGAAGATCCCCTGGAGAAGGAAATGGCAACCCATTCCAGTATTCTTGCCTGGAGAATCCCATGGACAGAGGAGCCTGGCAGGCTTCAGTCCATGGGGTGGCAGAGAGTTGGACATGACTGAGTGACTTTCTTTCATTTTTCATGCATTATCCTAAGAACTTCATATGGAATAACCTATTGAATCCTCACAATCACTTTCTGAAACAAGTACTATTATTATACCCATTTTACAAATGCAGACTCTGAGGTACCAGGGGGCAAATAACTCACCCTAAGTCACAAAGCTAAAAAGTACAGGCAGGGTTTGACACATGCAACCTGGTTCCTGAGCTCTAAACTACTGTTCCGTACTTGGTGGTTCAATGAACAGTTGGATGAATGTATGGACGCACACATGCATGAATGAATGAATAAAAGAAACACTGGGTGACGGTGGCTCACAGGCTTCTGGCAGCCTGACGCTAAGCATCCAGCTCTGCCAGAGCCTCCCTCCAGAAGCAGCATAACACAGGGAGCAAGCCCTGCCAGCCACCCACACCAACGTCACCTCTTTCTTCTCTCCCTCCTTCCCTCCAGGCCTTTGCCATCTTTTCCTGTCACCCTCCACCTTCCCCACTGATCCTCCCTAGCCACTCCCCAGCCCACAAGCTCCTGGGCCCGCCTGCTTGCCAAAGTCTCCTCTTCCTTGCATGCATGCCTGTGCACCGAGAAGCCCACAAGCTGTTTACAAAGCAGGGAGCTGCCTGACCGACGTGCTGTGCCTTTGATATCCCCTTCCTGGCAGCTGCACGGCACCGAGCCACCCTTCACAGGCTTGGGTTCCAGAGGCTGGGTGCCAGTCAAGAAGCTCCACACACAAAGGCCTAGGCCAAGAGGAATGTGGGTCATTGGAAACCCAGCAAATAGGAGGCCTCGGAGGGACAGCCAGCCTGCTGAATGGCACTGGGGACATCTCAGACTCCTCAGGACCTGGGGGTCTCTCACTCAGCAGCCTCCCATTCAGGATGTTTCCAGGGACTATCTGCTATCTGCTAACATGATTCATAAATAATAACAACCCACCCCTCACATTGGTATAGCAATTTAGAATTGACAAAGTACATTTGTACCCATTCACTTAATCAATCTGCATTTTGGCAGAATTGGCAAAAAACTTTGGAGTCATGATGCCTGGGTTTGAATCCTGCTTCCTAGCTGTGGCACATAGGAAAAGTCACTTATACCCCTAGAACCAGTGTCCGTATCTTTAAAACAAAGATGATAATAATGGCAAGCTCTAGGGTTGCTGAGGAAGGAAATGAGCCAAACTGTGTATTGTACTCAGAGTGACGGCTGCTATGCAGACTCATGCCATTTATTGAGTTTTTACTATATGTCAGAGGAGATCAGCCCTAGGTGTTCTTTGGAAGGAATGATGCTGAAGCTGAAACTCCAGTACTTTGGCCACCTTATGCGAAGAGTTGACTCATTGGAAAAGACTCTGATGCTGGGAGGGATTGGGGGCAGGAGGAGAAGGGGACGACAGAGGATGAGATGGCTGGATGGCATCACCGACTTGATGGACGTGAGTCTGAGTGAACTCCGGGAGGCCTGGCATGCTGCGATTCATGGGGTCACAAAGAGTCGGACACGACTGAGCAACTGAACTGAACTGAACTGAACTGTTATGTCAGACATTATGCTAAGTTCTTTAATTCACATGGTCTTTTCAACAATTCTGTGAAGTAGAAGAGGAAATTGAGGTTTATGAAGGAGAAGTAATCTGCCCAGAGTCATAGTGTTAGTTGCCCAGTTGTGTCTGACTTGCGACCCCATGGACTGTAGCCAGGCAGGCTCCTCTGTCCATGGAATTCTCCAGGCAAGAATATTGGAGCAGGTTGCCATTCCTGTCTCCAGGGGATTTTCCTGACCCAGGGATCGAACCTGGGTCTCCCACACTGCAGGCAGATTCTTTACCATCTGAGCCACCAGGGAAGCCCATTCAGAGTCATAGAAGAAGTGGTAAAGTTGGAATTTCAACCCAGGTATATCTGTCATCTGTAGAAGGAAATGGCGAACTAGTCCAGTACTCTTGCCTGGAGAATCCCCTGGACAGAGCAGCCTGGCAGGCTACAGTCCAAGGGGTTGCAAGTGTGGGACACAACTTAGCTACTAAACCACCACCTCCATGTCTGCCACCAAAGCCCATGCTCTTTGGGGGAACTGAAACTCAAAAGATGGCACTGGTCCGGGTTTCCAAACCAGACTAGTTCAACTCCAAACTGTTTCACAGCCTCTCCAGCGTTGCCTTTGTCTCCTGGGTGAGACAGATCCAGGCATCTTCCATCCCTTCAACCTTTCTGTCCTTTGCTGTCATGCCCAAATGGCAGAGATGGGAGGATGTTCTTCAAACACAATGCCGCCAAGCTTGAAGCTAGGCTCTAAGCACGCGGACCCTGTCTCACATGTCTCTGGAATAGAAGTGCCCAGGTCAGCAGGCGCCAGGCATGTCTGCCTGCCTGCAGACCCTGCTTATGCTGGTCCATGCCGCCCCTGTCCACCTTGTTTGTACTGCAGCTTCTTTTCCCATGACACGTGTTAGCACCTGACCCCCAGGAGGTAGACCCCTATTCACCATTCCTGGCTTAGGAACCACCTGTCCTTGATTGGGATCACAAAGTCTGAGGGAACTGCTCTTAAAGGCAAAACCCGTGGAAATCAGAAGAGAAGGAAGAGAAGGAGGAGGAAGCAAAGAGCGGGTTCCTTGGCCCCTCACCCTAGTTCTCACGGCTTCAGCTACTCTTCCTGCCAAATCTCTGGGCACACCCAAGTCCTGCCCATAGCCAGCATCACTCTGAGCCTCACTGGCCCCACAGAAAGGTCTGAGAGCAGAGCTTCCCATGCCATCTCTCTGCTCACTGAGGTCCTTCCACAAGCTGAGGCAGACAGGCTGAACCACAATTCGCAGGGAGAACTTCTCAAGGGAGGAGGGAACAGTGAGTGAGCCACTACTGTGTACTGGGGGCCGGATATACAGGCTTTGGTTTTCCAGATGTAATCCTCACAGCCATGCAAGGCAGGTATCATTGTTAACATTTTACAGAGGAAACAGCTGAGGTTCGGAGAGGCAAGTGATTTGCTGAGGGTCCTGCGGATGGTAAGTGGTGGAGATGGTGTTGGATTTGGGACTGGCTCCCAAGCTAGCAGACACATCCTGCCATGCATTGGTTCTTGGTGGGACAGGGAACTTGGCCAACTTCTGCTCTGCAGCGCTTGTGGAATGAGGCCTGTGGACTTAAGGCTTTGCATGAGTGGAGGTTTTAGTCCCATGAGTGTGCACTTGAAAAAAAAAAAAAAGATAACTCACTTTCGATGGAAGTGTTTAGGAAATGTGTTCCTTATCTTCCCTGCCTCCTTCAACAGTGTATAACCAAGCTCTTTCTGCAACTGAGGGGACGTTGTCATTAATCTCCCAGCGTTATTAGCACTGTTTGCCCTGCACAAAATGGCCCTGGCTTGTTTGCCATCTTTGAGCTTGTGTGCCTGGTTGGGGTTGTTTTGTATTTTACTAGTTTTGCTGCCTACTCCCCTGCCGTCAGGCCATCAGCTCTCACTTCTTGACACTTTTAGTGTGCCTGCTTCCCGCAGCCCCTCTGCCCTCCTTTTGATTTATGGCTTCTAATTTGCTATGGGCTTGGGAACCAGATAACCAAGCTTGTTAGAGTAAACAGGAGGGGAAGCACCATGGAGGGTCATCCTGCAGGTAACCGGCCACGGATATAGCACAGACGGCCAAGACCTGGAGGAACGGCCCCCAGCGCCCAGCCCTGAAGCCCACGGCCTCACATCTGTACTGTCAGGGGCCTCCTTATCCTGACTGGCACCAGGGCTGACCACCAGATCGGGGTGAGTCCAAGTCTAGCCCTTACTTAGCCCTAAACTGACAGGTCTCCCCAATCCTGGCCATACAGCTGAGGAGTGGCACACTCAAGGCAGGAGGACTGCCAAATCTTGCTGAGCAGCCAAGAGTGACATAATGGAGGGCTGTCCTTGCCTAGAGGCAGAGGAATGGGCCAGAGGGCCTCTGGAGATCTCCAGTATTCCTCCCTTTCTTATTCTATCTCCCAGAGGTCCTGCAGAGAATTCTGGACTGAGGAAGCTCTCTCTCTCAGCCCTGTCCCCGGTCCTGCCCAGAGAAGGGGAGGACTCATTCCAGCATCCCTCACAGCAGGGGGGCCCACTGGAGGCTTCTGAGCCTGGGTAGGCTGTGCCCCTCACTGCCTATGGTCTGGCCTGGTCCCTCACACTCCTACAGTTGCTCCCCCTCCATTCTGGCAGGAAATGGGCTGAGCAGAGCTGGGCCTGGCTTGCCACCTCAGCAGTCCAAGGCCCTGCCTCTCCTCCAGCCTGGGGGAGGGAGGCGCCACTGAGGGGGAAGTACCGAGGTAGATTTAGGACTTGGGTGGAGTTTGAAGCCCCCAAAAGCCATTTTTCAACCTGAAAACTGAACCAAGCTGGTCTGGAATTGTGGCTGGAGGATAAATGTGGACCCCATGGTGTCATTTTATGGTCAATTTTCAGAGTGTAACTGCACTTTAAGCACTAACGCTGAGTAGCAGGAAAAAACTTCTTAACCGTAAGATCTATTAAGAGTGCAGAGCTAGCTCCCAGGGGTGAGGTGGGAATGCATAGATGTGAATCATTGGAAACAGGTCTAGCCCAGGCGCTAGGGAATAACCTGGCCCAAGCTGGGCTACAGGGAGGGAGGAGCTGGGGTGGGAAGGGTGAGAGGGGCCCTCCAGCTCCTCAGGCCCTGATGGTGGGAGCTTCCAGGTGTCTGTTCCCAGGGGTTTGGAGTCCCAGACCCTACACTCTCCTGGCCTAGCTACCCAAGCTGGGGCCTGGAAAACGCCAACACCTGGTAGCGCAGTGGGCCTGGTGGGTGCAGCCTGGCTCCTGTGCTGGAAATGAGGCCCGTTTCCCTCGTTGGCTTGTTCCATGTCAATCACCAGCTTAAATTAGGTTTGGAAAGCCATACACAGCCAGCCTTCAGGGAAAGGGAACAAGAGGCCAGGGAGGGTCTAGGTTATTGTGGGTTAAATACCTGAGGGAAATAGAGTCAAGGGCAAGGAGATTGGAGGAGGGGGTCCGGAGGTGGAGGCTGGTGATGACTGATGGCAGATGGAAGGGGAGGCCAGGGAACCGAGTGAGCTACAAGGTTCTTTCCAGCAGGAGAAAAACTCTGGTTCCAGTGGGTGCAAGAGTGAGGAAGCAGACTGAGTGCCAGGCAGAACCTCCAATAAAGTGAAGCTGAGCTTCCTCAGCCCTGGTCTCAGGGCCATAGTCTACTGATTGAAACACCTGTCAGATTCCCATGTGGGACAAAAGATTCAGGGCCAGGGCTGGCAAGCACAGACCCTGGAAGACACCCATCTGGGGAAAGACAAAAAGCGAGGCTCAGGTCTGGCAGTGAAGAAACCTCAGCTGAGGTATGATTCACTGTGTGACCTTGGGCAAGTCATTTTTCCTTTCTGAGTTGAAATGCATCCATTTGTATCAGGGTGGTGGCTGGGGAGGGGGTGACGGGCTGCCCGGGGGAGCCGGGCAGGGTGTGGAATTTGAACCCAACCAATTCCTTTTAACCTAAGAATATAAGGGTCTTGGCAGCTAGGACCGTTCCTGGATTCCTTGGTCTGATGTGCTCTGGGACAGGATTTCCTGGGGATTAAAAATAGAAATGGAAAGAAAGAAAACCCTCACCAGGTGCCAGGGAGTAGTCGAAGTGCTTCTTACAAAGATGAACTCATTTCATTCCTCACAGCAACTCTGCAAGGTGAATGCTATTGCCTCCATTTCACAGATGAGGAAACTGAGGAAAAGACAGGTTAGCAGACAGACTCAAGCACCAAACTGACTGAAACCATTAACGCTTGCTCGGCCTTCTTTCTGTTTTTTTTTTTTTTCTCTAAATGGGTGACCCTGCCCTCCCCACTCCCAGGCTAGGGCTCCGTGCTCCCTCTTGTGGCTTTCTCGTGCCCCCGCCAGGGGTCTCCTTGAGTTGCCCTTCACCTCCCTACGCTCCCTCTTTCCCCTCCCCTTCTCTCTAGGGGAGCCAAGCCAGGCTCAGGTTTCTCCATTTCCACGCTGAGGCTCCTGCCCTGGGCTGGGCTCACTGGTGAGATCTTGCTGACCTTGCACTTTCCATCCACCCTGAGGCCCTGGGCTCTGAATGGACGGGTGAGAAGTCTCGCATGCACTGCCCTGGTGGGGGACTGAGGAAATGTTGGCCTCTTGCCCTTGACCCCTTGTGAGAAAGAAAGCAAGCCAGGCCCACTGAGCAGGCCTGACTTTGACCCTACAGCCCTGTCTGAGTAGATCTGAGGCAGACACGTTGCTGAGGGCCCTGGAGGAGTCAGGGCTGAGGGCTAGGTCCTCAGGATTGTATGTATACAAACCGCCTCTTCAAATCACCATTGAGTACTAACTCTGTGCAGCATTCGACTAATTTCTTCTTTAAGCTCTGTCTTTAGTAATGGTAACATTGCAAACGGTTATAGCTGGATAGATTCTTAGAAATCATAGAGGCCAAGACCTTTTGGTTTCAGATGAGGAGCCTGAGGCCCAGAAAGGGCAAGTGAAAGTGAAAGTGTTAGCTGCTCAGTCATGTCTGACTCTGTGACCCTATGGATGGTAGCCCACCAGGCTCCTGTGTCCATGGGATTCTCCAGGCAAGAATACTGGAGTGGGTTCTCATTTCCCTCTCTAGGGGATCTTCCTAACCCAGGGATCAAACCCAAGTGTCTCGTGTTGCAGGCACATTCTTTACCATCTGAGCCACTGGAGGGAGGGCAACGGTATGATCAAAATAGGACAGCAAGACAGCCATGGAGGCAAGGTGAAACCCAGGGTTTCTGACTCTTCCCAGTGACTCTGGAGGTCCCTGCTGGGCCTCCAGAGCCGGCTGTGTATCACCCTCTTTGGGGTGGCCCTGCTTGGGGCCTCAGCCCTCGATTTACACAAGATTACTCCCTAGACACACACACACACACACACACACACACACACACGCACACTGCTCTAGAGATTCAGGCCCTGAGGAGTGAAGGCCAGGATGGCAGAACTGAAACTGTGCCAGTAGGGTGGGCGGGGCATTCCAAGGTGTGACTATGCCCTCTTTTTCCCTGCCTTAGAGTGCCATGTCTACCCTTCATGTGCTCTGCTTAAAAGGATGGCAGAGGTAAGCATAACTGTTTTTCTGTCTAGTGATGCTTGAAAGTCTTGGAGGTCTCTGGCCAAGTCCCTGACCCATCCCCTGGGCTCTGTGCTGCACCTGTCTCCTTCCCGTGTCCAAAGCCCAACTGGTGCCCCTTCCCACCTAGTTTTGCAGATGGCTGCTGCCACCTGGCAAGCCAGGAGCAGTGGCCACAAGGGGGCACTAGCGCTCCACGGCTCCACTGGGCTCTGAGGCGCGCGCTCTCCCTGACTTGGGGGGGGGGTGCAGCAGGAGTTTGTGTTGGGCTCCCCCCACTCTTGGCACCCTCCCATTTCCTCTTGGAAGCCTCCCTAATCCTCTTCTGCCGAGGGTCACATCCTTGGGCCCAGGGACGAGGTGTTTCATTTTCAATTCGCCCCCACTGCCCCTGGGGGAGCTCCGTGAACGCAGGGAGGGGAGACCCCAGGGCTGCAGCCTTCTTCTCTGCCCCTCTGCACAGCCAGTATCCTTGATGCTCCGGCTTGCCTCCTTGCGGGGTGTCTCTCTCTCACCAGCTTGTCCTCCATTCCCTTCCTGGCCTGCCTTCTGCCTTGGAGCCCTTGCTTCAATTCCGTCCGTTAGGGTCTTCCGTCTCCTTTCTGCTTTATCAGCTTTCAGCCTTTACTCCTTCTTCCTCTCCTCCCTCTTCTCCCCTGGTCCTCTTCTCCTCTCCTCTCTTCTTCCCAGGCCTCCCACCTTCCCTGTCCCTTCTCCTCCGCTCTCACCCTGCTCTCCCTCTGCCCTTGTCCCGTGGTGGCCTCTCACCTGGTGGCCAGGGCCTCCATCCCTGCGTGTCCCTTCAGGCTCAGATGGGGAGTTGGGGGTGGGGGGAGGCAGTGGCTGCTGAAATACTTGAGTGGAGGGGCTCTGGGTCAGAAACTCTTCAGTCCGCTTTGCAGATGCAGCCCCCGGGGGGTAGGGGAGGGGTCCAGAGACTGGGGCCTGCTCTCGGCCAGGGCCCTGCCGGGCTGTGCGGCCTTTCCCGTCCGCTCCCTGGCTTCAGTCGGCTCCTCGACACAATGGAGTCCTGGATCTCTGAGAATTCTCCCAGCTCATGTTTTACTTTTTTCACTTGTCAGCAGTGACTGTCAATCCCCAGAGGCCTGAGCACTGCTTCTCGCAGTTTCCCCACTGTCCTCAACACCCGCCTTGGAATGCTAGGGGCCCTTGGTGTGACAGGCAGAGCCCTGCCCATGTCTGCGTGTTACACTGGTGGAGAGGGGCTAGCATTGGACATAGGCCCTAACATCCGCATGCTGGAGTCTGTCTGGCACAATGGCTCACTAACTTCATGGGGCCTGGGCAGCTCTTGGAGCAAATAATTGTAGGGAGTCAGTACTGGAAGAGTTGGGGCAGAGGTAAGTCAAACATAAATTATGGGCCCTGCCTAGTTCCCCCTCAACCCTGAGCTCTAGCCCCGAGGTGTAAACCCAAGGCCCTTGACCTGCCTTCCAGAATCTACATCCCCTGCCGTACAAATAAGGAAGCCAACATCCAAAAAGGGTCAAAAATTTAGCCAAGTACATGCAGCAAGGTGGCCATAAGCTGAAGTGAGGCCCCAAGGCTCCCGCCTTCCACCTCCCTCCTCCCAGCCATGAGAGCTTTGGGGCTATGAGGCTGAGGGTGTGGAGGTGTTGCCACGGGTGGGCCAGCACTGGTGAAGTGGAGGGAGCCGGGCTGGAGTCTGAGGTGGGAGTGGATGGGGACATCAGTCTGCTCCCACCTCTTGTGATGGGCACACGCCCACCCTAATAGTGAGGCAGACCTGGGGCCGCTGACGGTCCCTGCCACAGCTGGAGGGTAGTACCCTCACCTGACAGTGTGATTTATCACATTCTCCCTTTCTTCCCTCAGCCCCCAACCTTCTTGCAGACCCCAGAGAGGGCCCAGCCTGACTTCGAGGCAATTCACCTGTTTTTGATTTGAGACTCAGGTGGACGTTTCTTTCTTCTCATCAAAGAAGTGGTGAGGGGAAGGCAGGGCCCCATCCATCACCCCAGCCTCTCAGCAGCCTTAGGGAGGGGGAGCAGTGGGGGAAGGGAAAGGCCCAGGGATCTCGAAGCCTTCTTAATTCCCAAAGGGAGCCTCCCAGACAGCCAGGCTGAGCATTACTTGCCCAGACATTTAGATCCTGGCCACAAATGCTCAGGAGAACTGCCCAGTGGTTCCTCCAATCCTGGCTGCCTGGAGAATGGGGGAGAGGTGTCTGGAAGGGCTTTGGGCCCCAAACAAGAACAGAACAAGATTTAGCACCCAGGGAAATGGGGAGAGGGATAGGTGGGGGAATTCATTTTGTTTTTTATCACCTACTCTGTGCCAGACATTCTTCAACATGTTATTTGTGTTATTGGACTATCCCCACATCGCTTCATCCTGCAGATAAGGAAACTGAGGCTCAGAGAGGTAAAGTAATTGCACCAAGGTCAAATCACTAGGAAGTAAGTAAATAATGGGGGCTAGATTTGAGATCAGAGCTGTTTGGTTCCAAAGAGAAGGCAGAAGGGAGGTTAAGGTATGGATGCTGGCCCCGCCAGAAAAGCGGAGCTGCGGCACCCACTCTCCATCCCACCCCCAGCATGTGCTCCCATGTGCTTCAGCGCCAGGCACCTCTAACCCACATGGAGTCCTGATGGCATTAGAAGAGCCGCACCTTCTTCTGGGAGTGACCCAGCCTTGGGCAGGGCACATGGCCTGCTGCTAGGAGCAGGGTTGAATTTCAGTCACCTGCCCACACTGTTCACCTGCACCAGACCTCCTGGAGCAGGGCTCAGCCTACGCAACCGTCTGCTGTGGCCCTGCTCAGGCTGTCCTTTCTTTAGAACAGGGTGAACAAACTCTGGTCTGAGAGGGAAAGAGAGCAGCCTGATAGGCTTGGCCACAGTGCTCCATGATGCCTGATTTTCCTCCTCCTTCTTCCCATTCCTGAATGTTCTCATCATCACCATCATCACCACCATCTGCCCAGACATCCTCATGATAATGCAATAACTATTAACAGGGGTGCCATTGCAGCTCAATCTGTTTGGAATTCTTCCCCTGAAGCAACCTGTTTTCTCCCTGCTGGACTCTTCCTCATTACGCCCCTCTCAGTCTCCAGCTTGCCTGGATGGCCTAGGGAGACCTGAGAGAGGGAGGGGAGCAGGGACACTGCACGGACTCAGGTTTGCTGTTTCGCTGCTGTGTGGCCTTGGGCAAACTGCTCCCCTCTCTGGGCCCAGCTCCCCATCCTCACTCTGGAGGGGTGAGTGGATGCTACCCATGGTCATTTCCAGCCCAACCTATCAGCATACTGGAATCTCTGAGTCCAGCAGTCCTGCTCCTGTCTAGGCATGAAGCAATGAGCCAAAACCACCTCTTGGGTCCCTTTCTGAGGCTTCCAGCCAGGCAAGACACCAAAGGCAAGCTGCTGCTGCTAAGTCGCTTCAGTCGTGTCTGACTCTGTGTAACCCCATATATGGCAGCCACCAGGCTCCCCCGTCCCTGGGATTCTCCAGGCAAGAACACTGGAGTGGGTTGCCATTTCCTTCTCCAATGCATGAAAGTGAAAAGTGAAAGTGAAGTTGCTCAGTCGTGTCCGACTCTTAGCGATCCCATGGACTGCAGCCTACGAGGCTCCTCCATCCATGGGATTTTCCAGGCAAAAGTACTGGAGTGGGGTGCCATTGCCTTCTCCGAAAGGCAAGCTAGGGGAATGGAAAGCATATCCCAGCTTTGCTGCTTTGCACCTGTGTGACCTGGGACAGGTCAGTTTACATGTTTGAGCTTTCGTATCTTCACCTGAGGGCTTCCCAGGTGGTGCCAATGGTAAAGAACCTGCTTGCCAAAACAGGAGCTATAAGAGACACAGGTTCAATCAGTGGTCAGGGAGATCCCCTAGAAAAGGAAATGACAAGCCACTCCAGTATTCTTACCTGGAGAATCCCATGGACACAGGAGCCTGGCTGGCTACAGCCCATGGGGTCGCAAAGAGTAGGACATGACTGAAGTGACTTAGCACATAGCACATATGCATGTCTTCAACTAAACAATGAAGAACAATGTATCTGCCCTCCAAGGAAAGGGTGCTGTAAGGAGTCAATAAAATAATGTATGTAACTAGGACCTATACAGTGCCTAATGCAATAGGCATTCATTCATTCAACAAACATTTCTTTAGTATTTACTAAGGGATGTGGGATAGTCTAATAAGAGTGGAGTCTCTGGTGTCAGATTACCTGGGTTCAAAACCCAGTTCTGCCTTTCATTACCTGTGTGACCTTGATTGAGTGACTTCACCTCTCTGTGCTCTAGTTACCCCAGCTCTAAAATGGGGCACCTACCTCATAGTCCTGCTGTTACGATAGAGTTATTCCATGTAAAGCATCTATTGCTCAGCATACAGTAGGAGCTCATGAAATGTCATGACACTGTTCTAAATGTTGGGGTGCAGTGGGAACAAAATGAACGATGCCCCACTTGCATGGAGCAGTCAATAAATGTTGGGTACTTTCCCTCTTCCTATTGTTTTTCCCTGTAAGGGGGATAAAGAAGTGTCTTAGATCATTCCGGCTCAAAATCATTCTTTGCTCTCTCCCCTCTTCCAACTAATCCATAAATATTAAACAAATATTCATACATGCAAGAAAGATTCATTGAGTACCTTGTCTAGCTCTTTGCTAGACGCTGAGGCTGTAGACATGAATATGACTCAGCCTTCATTCACTATAAGTTCTCAGTCTATGGGGGAGGGAGAGAGAATGAGAAAGACAGACTCTTCTTACTGTTTTTCTTAGGGCTATAGGGAAAGACGTCTCAGAGGAGGTAGCTCTATGTTCTGACTTATGCAAAGATTCCAGACATAAAGAAGAGCATGAGCAAGGGCACAGAGGTGCTAAGAGATGACCACCAGTCCAGTGTGGCTGAGATATCAGCAGGTATGGAAGACTGCTCTGGTCTTCTCCCTAGAGCCCTCTTTATGGGGCCCCTACATCAAGCCAGGCCCTGAGCTTGGTGTTCTCTAAAGTGCTCTCACCATGAGGCAGGAATGCTTACCTGCACCTCACACAGGAGGAAACAGACTCAGGGTGGTGAAGGGAGTATGCTCAGGGCCACCCATCTAGCAGATGGCAAAACTGAGGTAGGCCCCCAAGTCTGCCTGCTTCTCTCGACACTTCCCTGCTCTCTGTAGATAGCGAACTGGCCTGTGCGCTGCTTTGCTCTGGGTAGCTGTCTGTGTGGAAGCAAGCAGGAGGTTGAGGAGAGGGATGCCTGAGGGCCTGGGTTCAGGGCAGTGAGCCTGCACCTTCAGGCCCTGTTGTGGGGACATGTGGGCAGCAGGAAGCAGCAAGGCCTAATTATTCATATATCTCTCCCTACCCAGGAACTTGCCACAAGGAAGGCTAAGCCTCTTTCCCACCCCTTTTCATGCACACACACACACACACACACACACACGCATATACACACACACATACATACACACACACCATCCTGCCCTGCTCCTAAAAATATCAAACCAGTGGAGCTGCAAGGGAAATGAATGTTTGGCAGCAGAGCAAGTGGCCTAGGAGTGGTGTCAGGCTCCGTAAATATTTACCCGCTGGATTAGAGCAGAAGTTGGAAACATTAGGCAGCTGAAAATTGCTGTTTTAATAGCATGGCTGATAAATCCAAACTTGGGGGGTTTGTTTGGAAGTTTCAGCTTCTGGGAATTTTAGCATGTAAACTATGGGCCTGGGGTGGCCGGGAACCGAGCAGAGGGGTGTGGGTGTGGGCTGCTGGGTGGGTTTGCCTACAGACAAGGCGACCAGGCCAGAGAAGGCGCAGCGCCTCAGGCCTCAGCCATTCAGAAGATGCTGCACTAATTCATCTCATTCTTTCATTTATTCATCCATCTATCACACTCTGATCAAAAGGAGGTGTGATGAGCAAACGTTTATTGAACCCCAACCACATGCTACATATTACAATGGGGGCTTTTAGACCCTAGTTCAACATTTACTGTAACCCTCAACAGTAGCAAGTACTGTTTTCACTCCCAAAAGGTTGAGGAAAATCAAGTCTCAGAGAGGGAAGGTAACTTGCTCAAGGGCATCAGCTGAGAAGAACCAGAACAGGGTTTCAAGCGCAGATACCTCTGACCACAAACCATGTTCTTCCCCTTGCACTGCACTACTCGCCAAGGTGGCTTATGAAGTAGCAGCTCAATGTATTGCTGAGGAATCTGAACCAAGGGGCCCAGAAACACAACACTGAATCTGACCCAGCTCCTCCCTCAGAGAGTTCCTGATCTAGAAGGGGCCTGGGCTGTGTATCCAGGTGGCTGTAATTTCAGGGAGAAAGCAGCTAGTGCCCTAAGAGAGGATCAGACAAGGTGCTGTGGGGCTTCTGGGGGGAACAGCTTGGGGGTGCAGAGAAGAGGCCAGGTGTCAGGGTGAGGAGGACCCAGATGGCTCCCTGAAGGAAGTGGTGGTGGAGGTGGGCCTTCCTTAATTGCTGAGTAGAATTTGCAGAGGTGAAAGGAAAAAGGGCAGGTGGTCTAGGCAACAGGAACAGCTCGACTGAAAGTATGAATCAGAAATAGAGAGTTTGGTTGAAGCCTAGCACGTATAGAGGCTTCCCTGATAGCTCAGATGGTCAAGAATCCGCCTGCAGTTCAGGAGACCCCAGTTCATTCCCTGGGTCGGGAAGATCTGCTGGAGAAGGGATAGGTTACCCACTCCAGTGTTCTTGGGCTTCCCTTGTGGCTCAGCTGGTAAAGAATCTGCCTGCAATGCAGGAGACCTGGGTTCGATCCCTGGGTTGCGAAGATCCCCTGGAGAAGGGAAAGGCTACCCATTCCAGTATTCTGGCCTGGAGAATTCCATGGACAGTCCATGGGGTCACAAAGAGTCAGACACGACTGAGTGACTTTCACTTCACTTAGCATGTATAGAGACAGGAGTGGGAAATAAGTCCCAGAAGATCCGTGGGATCCAGATTGTGAGGAGCTTCAGGCCACCAAACTGTAACCCTTCCGAGCTGAGGGACTCCGGGGTCCCAGGCCTCAGAACGCCCCATTTTTCCTTCTGCCCTCAGAAAAAGCCAAGAGAACAGTTCTGCTCTGAAATATTTACCTCAACTCATCTGCACGTGGGACAAAACCCTGAGCTCCACCCACCCCAGTGTGAGTGTGTGCATGTATACTTGTATTCCTTCCACCATGCTGGCCTCCTTACTGCTTCCAGCTCCAGCCAACTCCCCATTCTATCCTGAGGCCAAGATCCTCGCTCCCCACTACTGGGGCTGGGGACCAGGTATCCCTGACAGGACTGCTGGGAACAGGAGAGTGAAGCCAGTTCAGGTATGCGGACATTTCTGAATCTGAGGAGAAAGGGGCTCCAGGGGAAAGCTATGGCAGGTATCTGGGCCCCTGAATAGAGGGGCAGAGAAAGGTAACAGGGGCAGCTGAGGGAGAAGAAAGCCTTGCTTGGGCACTCAGGAGGCCTGGATAGGAAACCTCCTTCTGATGTGTGAGCTTGGAGAAGTCACTTCACTTTTCTGAGCCTCAGTTTCTGCATCTGTCACACAGGGATGGTGACGTCAACGTGGAGGCATGAGAATTTGGAGAGATGATGCATGGAAAACACTTAGCATGCTGCTTGACACATAGTAAGCACTCAGCCAGTGTCAATCACATCATCATGGGTAAGTGAACACTTGTGTATCTCAATAGGGAGGGATTTTGTGTATAAGGGAAAACTTCCAGAGAGCAGAGTTATTTCCTGGAATGTCTTCCCTGAGAGGTTTACAATAGGGAGTCCCTGCCCCACCGAGCCAGCAGAGCAATCCAGACAGTCTGTGGGTTTCCTTGTACGTTTCACATCTCCATTTTAGGCTTGGACAGTTGGGGTGTCAGGACTTCTAACTTCTGCCTTGGGGTCCGACACCAGGCCCAGCTATGTTACACACCCTCCTCCCGCTTTTCCCAGGGCCTTCGGCCCTCTTTCTGCCAAATGGGAAGAAACAGGCGTGCACTACATTCTGTGGGGTGGGAGAGAATGTCAGCAAAGAGGAGGTGACAGGCAGGGCTGCGCAAGGAGCAGGGGAGGGGGGCCAGCCAGCCCAGGGAAAGGTGTGAGTGAAATGGAAGAAGCTGTTCCTCCTGGGCTGTCCTCCCCAGTCCCCAGCTGGGGGGGCGGGAAGCAGGCCCAGAGGGGCTGGAGGCCATCCCCAAATTTGGTAATTAGGCCTCTCTGTGTGGTTTTCTTGCTCCAGAAAATGTTAATTTATTGCAATTTGAAAAATGATCGAGCCAGGGCTGGGGACTCAGCAGCTGGTGCAAGGGAGAGAGAAATCTCTTTTTGTTCTACAGGGAATTGGGCTGCTGCCCCCGCCCCCACCCTGGCTCCCCAGCCAGCCATCCTTCTCCCGGAGTGTCGAATGTCGACAGGCTCCTCCCAGGAGCGGTCTGCCTTCCTTGGGGGCTGAAGCGGCCCGCATTTATCAAAAGCCGGGAAGCTTCTGAGGGAAAGAGGTGTGTGGGGAGGTATGTGAGCCAGGCCTGGTGGGGGTGGGGCCTTGATGATTCTCCACGGCCTCTGGGGTCACCGTGGGGGCTGCAGCCGAGGGCCTGAGTTGCGAAGGGAGGCCTGGAGGGGGGCGTCTGGCTGGAAGCAGTGTGGGAGGCTCCTCTCCTCTTCCTCGCTCCTGTCAAGCTCTGTCCCACCTGCCTGGCTGCCCCCCTCACCTCTATTGTTCGGCCAGACAAAAGATGATTATGGAAAAACAGGCTGCACCCAGCAGGCAGGCTCAGCAAATCAACAAATCCCCAAATCTGCTGCTGCTGTTGCTGCTGCCTGGCGGAGGCCCCCTGGGCCCAGGACCATGGGCCTCATTCAGCACCCACCACTGGCATGCGGCACCATCTGCTGTGTCTCTGGGGGACAGCCTGTGTCTCATCTCTGGGAGCCTCTGCCCTGTGCAGGAGGCTCCAAAGTGGCTGCTTCTTCCTGGGCACCATGACCCTCCTTGCCATGTCTCCTGCCCATGCCACCCTCACGCCTCCATCCCTCAGCGGGCACTGTGGACACCCTCTCTGTGCAGGGGTACTTGGCTAGGTACTAGGACACCAAGGTGAGTGAGGCACAGTTTCTGCCCTGAAGGAGGTTCTAAAAGGGGAAAGAGATAAATATAAAAAGCAGAGGGAAAATTAAAAAGAAAAGAAAAAGCCTTCAGAGGGATAGAGACAACTCAGATCATTACCTTCATCACTTTCTCACTCACTGTTTCCATCTACATCATCCTCACACCCACCTCCCCCTCCCCTCCATTTCTGGCCCCTCCACCTCTCCCCTCACCGCCTCTTCCTAAAATCTCCTTAGTCTGTGCCCACCAGCATCAACCCCAACACGATAATCCTCATCACTGTCATCTCCATCATCACTATTTTCAATTCCTCATTCCCGCAAATCTATTCCCTGCCCTCTAGGAATTTAGAGCCTGAAAACTGACAAGCCAACAGGGCACAACTCTTAAGACACAAAAATAAAACCCCCTTGAATGCATGTGTAGGAAAATATTTACACCATAGTCTTCAGTTCAAGCAACCTCTTGGGGGTTTCTGGAATCTCTCACATCTGGCTGAAGCTTTGCAATGAGATTCAGATCAGTTCCTGGTCTATGAAAACGTTCCTCATCCTGTCTCTCTTCCCAGTGGGCCAGCGTTAGCCCTTCTGGAGGCTGGGAGCCAAGGAGCTGAAGAAATCCAGCCCAGGGACTAAAGGTGGTGTCTGTTTGCATTTCAGCAGCAACCTGCTGGCAGCTGGACAGTTTGGAATTCTCAGCATTCCTGCTGGGCCTGGGCTCAGCTCAGGTGCCACCCATCCTGGCCTGGCAGACAGTAGATATGAGGGCTCAGGAGTTCCAGGGCTCCAGAGGAAACACCCTTTCACTAAGTCACAGTGCCTCGATGGGCTACCCAGGGAAGGGTGATAGGTGTCCAGGAAAGTCAGGGTTAAGGTGGGAAGCTTATTGATAGCAAGAGGGAGAAGCTGCCGCAGGGCCAGCCCACTCCAGGCTGTCAGCAGAGAACCTAGTGGAGGTTTTTAAGGAAGTATTCCATGCATCTCATCTTGTAGGAGCCTCAGTAACCACTGTTAGAAGTAGGAAGGATGGATGAAGAGTGTTAGTATTCGTTCTGAGTGCATGTGTGCCTGCTAAGTCACTTCAGTCTTGCCCGACTCTTCATGACCCCATGAACTATAGCCCACCAGGCTCCTCTGTCCATGGGATTCTCCAGACAAGAATCCTAGAGTGGGTTGCCATGCCCTCCTCCAGGGGGTCTTCCCGACCCAGGGATCGAACCCATGTCTCTTATGTCTCCTGCATTGGCAGGCAGGTTCTTTACCACCAGCACCACCTGGGAAGCCCAGTTTTCATTCTACAGATGAGCAAACTGAAGCCCAGAAAGGCCCCAACAAACAATAGTGGTGAGTTTCAGGCTCCTTCCTGCAGGCTGCCTGAGTCTGCCTTCCTTGGCATTAGAGGAACTCCTAGACAAGTAAGGGGAAGCTTGACTGTGACATGGTCCAGGGCTTCCTCACACTCAGAAGAGTGTTGGAATCCAGTGTGGCCTTGTTGGCCTCTCCCCAGGCTCCTAGTGTTCTATGAAGTCTGTCTGCCAAACTCAGCCAAGCTCTTGTTATTTTCTTTTCACTACAGAGAAGGTGGTGTGAGGAGAGGGGCTCACTAACAAAGTGACTAAGCAAGGCAGAAACCCTCCCCTCGCTGGCCCCAGGCTGCCCTCATGCTCAGGCCAGCACCCTAACTACCAAAGAGCCTCTGGTGGCCCCAGGACCCAGGGGACCAGACATGCTCCTCACTCCTCCCTTTCCTTCTCAGATCTTCAGGTCTGCCCAGGCTCTCCTGCTTGCCTGCCTTCCCTGCTTCTCTGTGCCAGCCCACTTGCTGTTACTCTCAGATTGAACCTGCAGGCATCTACTCCACACCTGTCACAAGGAGATTCCTGTCCCAGCAATGCTCCAACCTAGTGGTTTTCCAAGTAAGTCTGCAGGCAAGCAGCATCAGCATCCCCTGGGACCTTATTAGCATGCAGACTCTTGACTCTGTCCCAGACCTACTGCATCAGACTTTGGGGTAGGATCCAGCAATCTGTGTTTTAACAAGCCCTTCTGGTGACTCTGCTATATGCTAGAGTTTGAGAACTAGTAGTAGAAAAAGGGCAATGGACCCAGGCCCACCTGGATTCAAATCCCAGCTCTGTCATCACTAGCTGTGTAACCTAGGCCAGGCCAACATACCTCCTAAATCCTCAGTTTCCTCGTCTGGGAAATGGAGATCATTAACACCTGGCTACCTGAAAATAGCATTAATTCTGATTCACTCTAAAGGAAAAGATGAGTTCATGAAGCATTAGAATGAAAGCTGCTGGTCCAAGAGTTATTTAAGAGGTGCCAGGCGGCCACACTATGGAGCGAGTGTATGGTGTGTTTAGCCAGGAGGCTTCTGTGGCCAGAACCCAGGGTGTCCACTCTATATCCCACCTTCTTGGTTACCCCTGCCAACTCTATCAACTGTCACACATTTCAAACTCCCAAGGCTTAGACTACCTGTTTCTTCTGCCTGAATAACTTATCCTAGGAGTCCATGAAAATTATTCCTTCCCCATGAAGCTTTTTGAATCAGAAATTGCATTAAATACACAGTGGTTTATAGTCTCATGTGCAAGAAGCCTGGAGGTAGGCAGTTCAGGGGTGGTGCAGTGGCCCTCTGAAGTCATCAAGGACCTTGAGTCCTTTCAGCTTTCTGTTCTAACAACCTACTACCAGCTTAATTTTTCAGGTCTCATCAGGGTTCAAAATGGCTGCTGGAGCTCCAGTCATCATATCACCATTCTAGATAACAGAAAAGGGCAAGGGCACACATCCGAGCTGAGTCAGCTTCCAAGCAGCCTCTTTAGAAGTCCCAGATTCATTTTCTATTTCATTGATCAGAATTTAGTCACATGTTATATGAGAAACTAGAAAACATAGTCTTCTGGTGAGGCATTGCCACCATGGATAACATCGAGGCATTGTCACTAGAGAAGAGGTGGAGAGTGGATATTAGATGGTAATCCTGAGAGCAGTCTCTGAAATAGCTGCCTTTCTCTTCCCAGAAATGTCCATCACCTCTAGCCCTGCTTTGCTTCCTTCCTTCCAGCATTTCTAGCTCTGCATTGAAGTCTAGCATCCTTTTTCAGTAGGTCCACCAGGCGGAAGGAGTCCCTAACTGCTGCTTCACTCAGCCAAGCTCAAAAGAAAAGTTAGAGTGGTGGTTTCAGTGAGCAAGCAGGGACATGAGGACCCAGAGCCCTACACAGGACACTGACTTCGGTATCAGCCTCAAGTTCAATTGTAGCCCTGCCGTGCAGTGACTCTGTGACCTCAGGCAGTAGTTACAATGATTTTTGAACACTTTCTATGTGCCAGCCAAGTTATTTTCATATATTATCTCATTTAACACTCAGCATGGTTGGCAGTATTATTACATCCATTTTAGAGTCAAGGAAAGTGGAGGTTAAAGAACTTGTCCAAGGACTCCCAGCTAATAAGATGTGGAGCCAGGCTTCAAACCCAGCTGAAGTCTGAGCCAGAGCTCAAGCCTGTCCCCATTGCATTGCACGCTGCTGTGTTATCCAAACCTAGCTACACGGCAGGCTCCTCACTGGCAAAGTGGGTATGCTTCCTTCTGCTTCACCGAGAGTTAATGCCATCATGCATGTGGATATGCCTTCCATTTTGCTTGTCTCCATGAATGCTCTTTCTTTTCTCCTCCTACTTTTGCCAAGGGCCCAATGCTGGCAGGCCTGGATTTTCTTTGGAGGTCAGAGTTGCTGTCTCCTCACTCCTTTCTCGGAGAAGGCAATGGCACCCCACTCCAGTACTCTTGCCTGGAAAATCCCATGAACGGAGGAGCCTGGTGGGCTGTGGTCCATGGGTCGCTAAGAGTCGGACACGACTGAGCGACTTCACTTTCAATTTTCACTCTCATGCATTGGAGAAGGAAATGGCAACCCACTCCAGTGTTCTTGCCTGGAGAATCCGAGGG
>NW_024070207.1:73966193-74000920 GCF_014754425.2 Oryx dammah
CCGTCTCTGGGGTCGCACAGAGTCGGACACGACTGAAGTGACTTAGCAGCAGCAGCAGCAGCAGCACTCCTTTCTTCCTATCAGTGTTGAAACCCTCTGAGTGCAAGGATCTGTCCCTCTCTGCACCAGGACAGAGCCATTGTCACAGACATCTTCCACCCAGGAGAGAAGCCACTCGGTGGTGATTCCTACCTCCTGGAGGACCTGCCCCTAGTGGAGGGATGTGGATATGCCTAGTTCTAAGAGGTGGTGGGGCTGATACGTCATTCCCTGGTGGCTCAGACAGTAAAGCATCTGCCTGCAATGCAGGAGACCCAGGTTCTATCCCTTGGTTGGGAAGATCCCCTGGAGAAGGGAATGGTAACCCACTCCAGTATTCTTGCCTGGAGAATTCCATCGACAGAGGAGCCTGATGGGCTACAGCCATGGAGTTGAAAAGAGTCAGATACTACTGAGTGACTAACACTTTCACTTTTCAGAGGCCAGAGAGGGATTGCAGCCTGTCCCAGGTCACACGGTGGGTCAATCGCAGGGCCAGGGGTCAAACCAGAAGTGGATAGTGCTCTGGGCACATGTCCTCCCCTCTCGGGACCATTCATTTCTTGAGAGCCTCAGACTGGTCTTGAAGGAACATTTAATAGGGACACAATGACATTTCAGTCCTATGTGAGCTTTAAGATTGAGGTTCAATAGCGTCCTCTCCAGGAAGTTGACATCTCCCTTACCTCTGCTGCACCACTCCATGGTGCCTCTGCCTTCCTACTATCATGCTGATGGTTCTGTAATGGGATCATTCCCCCACCAGAACAGGAGCCGTGGTAGGCCAGGGAGTGTCCCATGGAGCTCTGCATTTACGGACCCAGCCATGGGCTGGTCCCACAGGAGGTGCTTGACAGATGTTTGATGACAGAACGAAAGAATGAATGAACACGTGAGGGAAGGATCATGCATATCCTCTCTTCACCTGGGCCCTAGGGAGTTGTGTGGATGGTAACAGCCCAGGGCTGGCAGACCAGAAAACTGTTTTTCCCTGGAGCCCTAAGAGAAGTAGAGAGAGAAAGTGACTTTACAGGAAAACCAATTCCCCATGGCATTAATAGCCCAGGTTTTGCTGCAGGAGTGAGGTGAATGGCAAAACAGGTGTGTGAGGAGATAATACAATCCTCTTCCCTAACACCTACGTTGTGAGCCAGGGAGCAGCCAGCCAGAAGCTTAAAGCCTTAATGCCTCCTAACAGTGCCAATCAATATTTATTATAACAAGAAGCAAAGATTGCTATCAGCGAGAAGATGATGAAATATATGTAAGAAAGCAAGACATGACTTATTATTTGTACTTAGATGCAATGGAAGAAAATAACAACAACAAAAATAATGACAATAATAATATGAGACAGCCTTGCAAAAGGAGCTTTGTTGATTCCTTGTTCAGAGAAGATAGCTCCTTCAGCCAGAGCCTCACTTAGTCTCCATGTGTCCACCCTGCTGAGGTTCTGATGTTCCACTTTCATCAAGAATATTGAACATGAAATGCCAACTTTACATGGGCTGTCTGGAGACAGCTGATGAAGAAATAGAGTGTGGAGCAGAAGAGTGCCAGGGACGCCTGCCTCCACTGCCCAGGGACAAAACACTGGCTTAATTTGCCCCTGGGAAGAGTGACAGCCCAAGAGAGCAAAGCAAGGTACATCTGGGCCCTCTGCCACTCAGTGCCACCAGAGGCCTGACTTGGGGGCCAGGTTTAGGGGGGTTGAAGGAGGCTCAAAGGCTCTTCACTCCTAAGGGAAGGCAGAGGATCTAGGGTTCCAGTGGTGCTGACCATTGGAAGGGGGAGTGGACCGGCGTATGCCTAGGCTGCTTGGATCAATGAATAAGAAGACTGGAAGCTGTTTTTGGCTTCTAGATGCAAATTCTGAATGCCAAAGGACTGGCTCACAGAGCTTCCTGTGCTGACAATAAATATCCTCTTACTTGGTCCTTACTGCTGGCTTGGGACCAAACCTAAAACTTGTCTAGATGAACTGGGCCTAGCTTCTCATACCACAAAGGCTTGCAGCATCCTCAGAGGTCAAGACCATCTCCAAGCTTCAGGCCTCACTCTTCTGAATTCCAGATTTCAGAGACATCCAGGGGCGCTCTTGTTTTAGACACATCTCAGAGTGCTATCTGGAGTGGGCAACAGGGACATTCCCTGGAAGCTTTCCCAGGCCCCACCCCAAACCTACTGAATCTGAATCCTCATTCAACAGAGATCCCTGCATTGTCTTTACATTAAAGTTGGAGAAATTCTGCTTTAGGTGAATGGTTCCCAGCCTCAGCTGCACGTTAGACTCACAGGGGAACTGTTTCAAAATGCTGATGCCTGGACTACATCTCAAACTGATAAAATTTAAGTCTCTGGAGATGTGACTGAGCACAGGTGCTTTTAAACAGCTCCCAGATGGTTTTAATGAGCAGCCAAGGTGGAACACACGGGGCCAGAGAACTATCTATGGCACCTACTCAGATGCAATCCACACCTCACAGTCAGGCAGCCCTTCCAGGAGCAGAGCCACTGGAGGCCTCCTGTTGCAGCTCCAGCCCATAGGCTCTCCATCCATTGGGAAAGAGAGGCAGCATGGATGTGTCCTTCTCCCTAAAAACACTTTTGAGGCCTCCAGGGCCCTCCAGTGCCCTAGTTTCCATTCCTTCTGTGTCATTTTTGTGACAAATCCAGGCAGACTTCACAGAAGGGTGGGGGAACTGGGAAATCTCACAGCCCCGTAGCTTACCGTACTCCTCATATCCAAGGGCACTGGCTCCTGGCCAGAGGCTCTCCCACAAACCAAATGATCTCAACAGTGATGCCCCTTTCTATGCCTCCCCATTGGACACGCTGATGGCTTGGGCTAATGGAGCCCAAGATGGACAGATTGCCTCCACTACTCCCCATCTTTGGAAAAGCTGCTCTGCTGGCTTACAACTTGGGGATGTTGAGAGGAGATGGTGCTGACTTAATTCTAGGTGTTTCTCAAGAGGCTAACTAGTACCAAAGGGAAAATACTATAAGGAGGTAAACTGTTATATGCTTTTCTTAAAGCGCTTTCCTAAAACTTATACTTGTCTAACAGTGGTCTGTCATGTGAGGTAATGAGCTCTCTGACACTGGAGGTAAGCAAACATGGGCACCTAGGAGGGAACATAGAAAGAGCCTGTCTCATCCAATGGGAGTGGTGGTGGGAGGGCTGAAGCTCCTCAAAGATTTCCAGCCATGAGCATTTACAAGATCATTTGTCAAACAAGGGTGACAGAAGCGATCTAGTCCAAAGACTTGTTCTAGAGAAGCTTGGGGGGTCTTGAGATCTGGAGTGAGTCTATAGAAGAGAAAAATTAAAGGCAGTCTGTGTTCTAGTCCTCACACTGCCACTGACTAGCTGGGCTATGTGACTTTGGGCAAATGTATTCGCATCTCTGGGCATCAATCCAAGGGACCAAACTCCATTGGCTTAAAAAGGACCTGATAGCCAGGACTGCCATTGTGCATGCTCTAGTGGGTGCCAGTTACCTGACTGCATTCAGTCCTACGTTGTTGTTGTTCAGTAGCTAACTCATGTCCAACTCTTTGCAACCTCATGGACTACAGCATGCCAGGCTCCTCCGTCCTGCACCATCCCCTGGAGTCTGCCCAAGTTCATGCCTGTTGAATCGGTGATGCCATCCAACCATTTAGTCCTCTGCCCATGACTATATGCTATATGATTTGCAAGGCCCCATTGCAAAATAAAAATGCAGGACCTCTTGACAAAAATTAAGAATTTTGAAGCAGAAACAGCAGAGCATGACACTGAGCGTGGGGCCCTGTGGACAGCACTGCTAGGAGGAAACTGGTCCTGACCAGGTGAGAAATGCAGGCGAAGTGAGCAGCGAGGCAGAAGCGGGGCTCAGATCTTAGTGTTCCCCCTTCTGCTGCCCCCTTCAACCCCTTGAGCCTGGCAGCCCCACCTGAAGCCCTTAACTGTTTGGTTAGGAAGGTGGGCAGAAAGCCTAGGGAAAGCAAGGGCCTGCTGACCCTGGAGGAATAAATTAGGAGGAAATGATTTGAGAGGTAATCAATACACTCAATTGCAGTTCATTAACATCTAATGAGTCCTCTAACTGCTCAGCCTCCACTGGGGCCTGGCCAGCACTGTCACCTCTCCCTGCCCCTGCTCCCAAGCATCACTTATCCTCCTAGGGGCAGATCCCAGGTGTGAGGCAGCTGCTGCAGTGGTGGTGTGAGGGAGGGCGGGGGAGCACCAGACAGCCACTGACAGAATGCTACAGCTGAGTCCTAGCCAACCTCTACGCGATGCAGGTGAGGAAACTGCAGCCAGAGGAGTGCAGGCTCAAAACAAGGAATTGGAATTGGACACCACTGTCTTGACAGCAGAATGTCCAAGACCACACCCCAGCCCTGTCATATACATATACATATACGGCCATTTATACTGGCCATTCCCCTTTCTTAGCATCTCAGCTTCCCCACTTATCCAATGGAGGCCTTGAGACACCCCCCCACCCAGGTCAGTAGTGTGGCTTCAATGATGTAACAGATGTGAAAAGCACTTTGTAAAGCACAAGGAGCACTTCAAATGTAAGCCATCCATGCAGTCAGCATTTGCCAAGGCCCTGCTCACATGCCAGATGCTGTGCTCCATGCTGGGGCCCAACCTATGTCTCAGACAGCCCAGATCCTCCCCACCGCTGCTCCTGTAGACAGATATGTTCAGAGGGAAATGTTCTTTAGTGCAGCACAGCCTCTTTGTAGGCTGTAGAGGGGCAGAGAGGGGAGACTTCACCTTAATTCTAGTTGTTGAGTTCAGAGAATATATGGTGATTATTAGTTTTATCCTCTCTGCACCCCTTTTTCTCTTTCTTTGGGTAATAGATCCAGTCTGCTTGGCCACAGAGGGTATACACGTGACGTAAGCTAGCCAATCAGAGTCCTTCCCCGGTGGTGTTGGGAGGAACTCTGTTTCTTCATTGCTACTGAAGCTGTAAGAATGTGAGCACTGCTTCTGCCTTCTCTTGGTGTGGCCCTGCATCAGCTGTGCCTCAAGTCAGACCTCCCGCTTCCAACCAAGGGTTGGAACCCTCACAGAGACTTGGGAGTCTACCTTCAGGCCACCCTCCCCTCACCCACACAACAATTTGTTACCAATTTGTTAGACCTATCAACTGAAGAAAAATGCACAACTTTAAACCTAAAGGCTGTGAGTTATGTTTTATTTGGGACCTTACTGAGGCTTTCCCAGGTGAACCAGTGGTAAAGATTCTGCCTGCCAATGCAGGAAGCACAGGAGATGCAGGTTCGATCCCTGGGTCTGGAAGATCCCCTGGAGAAGGAAATGGCAACCCACTCCAGTATTCTTGCCTGGGAAATCCCATAGACAGAGGAGCCTGGTGGGCTACAGTCCAGTTCAGTTCAGTCATTCAGTCGGGTCCAACTCTTTGCGACCCCATGGACTGCAGCACGCCAGGCTTCCCTGTCCATCAATCAACTACCGGAGTTTGCTCAAACTCATATCCATTGAGTTGGTGATGCCATCCAGCCACCTCACCCTCTGTCCATGGCTGCAGTCCATGGGGTTGCAAAGAGTTGGACATGATGGAGTGACTAAGCAGCATCACCACTGAGGACTACAGTCAAGGAGACAGCCGCTCAAGCTCTCTGAGGAACTGCTCTGAAGACAAAAGGGAGGAGCCAGGATAAATAGGAGTTTTTGTCAGAAAAAAAAATACATAATTGAACATCAAAAGATTGCTGATAATCAGAAAAAAAAATCCTCAGACATCTTTTCGAGTTAATGATTATAG
Organism: Oryx dammah; assembly: GCF_014754425.2. Lineage (NCBI taxonomy): Eukaryota > Metazoa > Chordata > Mammalia > Artiodactyla > Bovidae > Oryx > Oryx dammah. Next base: position 73,972,028 of record NW_024070207.1, read on the forward strand.
AGCTATTCTTTGTGTGGGAAGATACAAGCTTCTGGGGTCGGTGAAATTATTCCTCAGTTATGCATCTTAACTATCTAGGTCCTATTTTTCTCCATCCTGAATCCCCTCAGGGCATACCATGGATGGGGGCAGGATGCTGCAGTGACTGATGGCTTAAGGGTGAGCAACATTCCTTGTATGTCGGAATGGCAGGCAACAGTTTTTGTCCACGTACCTCCTTGATATCTCCTGAGTTCTCTGCTCCCTCTCTTTCCACTGCCTCATAGGAGGGCAGACCCTTGTTACCTCTCTTGTATGTCTGTCATCAACTTGTAACTGCTCTCCCCCCTTTCTAACTCTCTATAAATAGATCCTCCATTCAGTGCCTAGAGGTCTCTGAGAAGTCACAGAGATCTGATCTTGACCAGCATCTGTGACCCAGCATGTTACACTTCTCACATCCTTGGCCTTTGCCATACTCTTCCACTTCCTGGTAAACTTCTATTTCTTCCATCCCTGACTCAATCATGGCTGTCCTTTGAACTTCTCTGATTGGCAAACCAGGGCTCTTCTTCTAGGTTTCCACCCAGGTGACATTCACTGATAATAATGTTTGATGTATTTCCTTCTAGTCTTTTTTTTTTTTTAAAGACAATTGAAGTCATATTGTACTACAATTTTTTGTTCCTTTTTTTCACCCCACAATCTCTCCCTGACATCTCTCTACATCATCAGAAACACTTGTAAACCATAATGTTGAATGATTGCCTGACCATCTGCCTGAATATCCTATGCATTTAAGACCTGAGCATCTCCAAGTTCTCTAGCCTTTCACGATCACTCTTAACAACCTTAATCTGAGAGTCCATCTGGGTGTCCAAAGGTGCCTAAGAGCCCTCCCTGAGCTCACAATGCTCCTGTCCTGGGGACTCTGCCCTTTTGCTTGTCCTTTGTCACCTGCAGCCTCTGTCCCCTCTGATCCTCATCCCTACTTCTGCCTCCATGTTACTTCGATCGTTTCTGTGCTCCTGGGTACATGTAGACAACATACCACTCAGCCTGGCCTGCTGTTACTGAGCACAGGCTTGGCTGCACACTGAACACTGCCCCAAAGCCAATAATTCAAGAGGTAAGTGTCAGTAGAAGAGAAAGGTGCTTTAATCAGAAAAGCTGGCAATATGGGGAAAGAGACCAACTCCCAAGATTCTGTTCAGCCATGACAGTGAATCATCTAGGCAAGAGGTTGGGCTCTGCATCAATATCTATTGTGTGCAGACTGGCTGACTCTCTTCAGATGTTATCTTGCCCTGGTTATCTGCCTGCAGGATTCCTTAGGGGGCTGTTGTGGGTAGATCTAGGAAAACAATCAACAGGTTAGGCAAGACATAATGTGCATCTGGAGAGCATAAGTCAGGAGTTAGGTTAAATTGCCTAGTGATCTCATTTCTATAATTAGGTTCTTAAGGTTACAGGGGGACAGAGGTGGGTAAACAGGAAAGGGGCAAAAGAGCTGCTTTCACTCTCACAGTTGACCAACTTTACCAGTGACTTCAAGACACACAGAATAGCTTTCCCCAAACTTTAGCGAATTGCAACCACCTTCAAGACTTGCTGTATTCATATTTCACCTATCCTAGTATTTCTTCTTCTAACATGGATCTTTCTATCAATGCTCCACCACCGCCTTTTAAAACTTAAACTTCACCCTAAGCAAGTATCAAACTTCTTTTCCCTCCATGTACCACTTGAAATGCTCTCTTGGGATCACATTGGCATAGGGAAATTCCAATTGGTAGCATCCTCAAGGCTCTGAGTCTTTGCCCTTTCCCAGGGATCACTGCTGGTGGTTGGGTCTTTAACCCAGGCTGCCGCCACGTTTTGCTGGGACCCTATCCTCCTCAGACCCTAGCGTCACCAACCCCCACCCCACCTGCCCCCTAGCTATTTCAAAGCCTGGCCAAAGGAAGCTGAAATCGTTTACCATCACAAGAGATTCTACAAAGATGCCGCCCAGCCCAAGGCAAGGCCGGCGTTTTACATTATTAAACAGAATGGCTACCAGCACTGCTTAGAGCATCTGCGTTTGGAGTCAGGGCCTCCTAAGACAATGAATAGGTACTCGAGGTACATCTGCATGACCAAGAGGTCTGTTTGAGGCTCCTGAAAGGAACAAAGGCATCGTCTGCCCCCAGGGAAAATTTCAACGGCTCCCTTTAGAGACTTTGGCAACACCCCATGGGCAGTTTAAAAAAAGAAATTATGGTTTTCTCTCCCACCTGCAGCCTTTGAGGATTCAAAAATGTTGAAGTCTAGCATCAGAGGCTGCCGTCAGACAGTTTCCCCAGTTTTCCCATTTGATCCAGCAATAGGCTTTTATCAGTAACACATGGGGTGGGGGCACTTTGGGGCAAACATTTTTGCTCCCATCAACAATGATTTCTTTAGGATAATAAATACGTAGAAGTGGAATTTCTGGGTCACACAACACGCACTTTTAACAAGCTTCTTGTATCTCTTATCCAACCGCCCTTCCGAAAGGTCAGAGAGATTTGCGGCTGTCGCCCCAAACCCTCCTCTCCACAGTGGGCACTAAGGACGGTCTCACAAAAACCCTCCACAGCATCAAGTGTTTTTAATCCCTGCTAATTTGATAGGCCAAATATGGTATCTCATTGTTGCTTTAATTTGCATCTCAGTAGCACTGGACATCTTTTTATATGTTTATTGGACAGAATTTTGTGAAGTGCCTGTTCAATGGGGCCTTGTTGTCTTCCTCTCCTGTCTCTTCCAAAGCCCAGGGCTAGCTAGGAATTAAACACACTAGACATGATTTTTAATTAATCTTCCTTAAACACAGCTCTGATCAGGTTACTTCTCTGCTTATAAAACCTCTGAGGGCTCGTTCCTGCCTACAGGATGAAGTCCAAATTCTTTCCCTCGGCTTTCCAGTCCAGTAACAGTCTGGTCCCAACTCTGTCACCTCCCAGCCCTGTCCCTCATACCCACACTGCTTTGGGCACTGTGAGCCACCTGATGCCTCTCGCCCTTGGCCCAGGAACCCTCAGACACACAGCTCAAATGGCACTTTCTGTGCCAGCACTTCATGCTAGCCCCAGGTCATACCACATTCCTCCTCCTCTCTGCTTCTGTAGCCGACACTTGGTAAAGATCTCCACTGAAGCATAGGTGAGTGTGTCTGGCTCTTCCCCTTTGGACTGAGGTCTTGGGTGGGGTGGATGGCACCTCTCTCCTCTCTGGGGCCTCAGAATCTGAAGCGTGCGATGGGGAAGGGTAGCCACCACATTTTGACACTGCTCACAGGCCAGGCATTGTGCTAGATGTGTCTTTCTCTCTCTCTCACAGACACGTACGCATGCAACAGACGAAAAAGATCCTTCGAACGCAATGCCTATAGGTACTTCTGGTGTCCAAGGGAGTGAGGCAAAATTCACATAGGGTATGCGAGGAGGATAAATCTCTATATTGCACCTTCCTCTCGAGGGCAAAGAGAAAGGATGAAAGTGAAATGGTCCAGCGTTGATTATAGCATGCTGAGTTTGGGGCTGTATCAGAGCAGGGGCTGAGAAAGTCGAATTACATCACATAATGAAGGGAAAGGAAAGGAATATTTTTTACTTTTATTATTTATTTATTTTTGACTATGCAGGGTCTTTATTACTGTGTGTGTGATTTCTTTAGTTGCAGCGAGTGGGGACTACTCTGGTTTGTGGTGCTCAGGCTTCTCACTGTGGTGGCTTCTCTTGTACCATGCGGGCTCCAGAGCATGGGCTTGGTAGCTGGGGTGCACTGGCTTATTTGCCCCTAGGCATGTGGAATCTTCCTGGACCAGGGATTGAAACTGTGTCCCCTGCATTGGCAGGCAGATTCTTAACCACTGTATCACCAGAGAACTCCTATATACATATGGGTGGTACAAAGTATGATATATTTTGTGAATATATTTTTTGAGTTGCTACCGGTTGCGAAGGAGTGAGGACTGGAGAGTAATTCCATCAGGAGCGCTTACTTAGATGATAAAAATCAATCAAGAACTTTTGAAAGGGCAGTGTCTAAAACTCACTTGAAAGTTAGCTATGAGGTAAGCCCCTTCATCTGATCCAGTCCAGTCTGCTTCCCCACCCCGACCCCTGGGGGGAGTGTGTTCTTTGAGATTGAGGTCTGGAGATGACACCTGGGGGTAAGGAGATAACCTATAGATGAACTTCTACAGTCTCAGAGCCAGAGGGCACTGTGAGAGGAGGCCAACTTGCCAGACTCCCATTAGGAGAGATGCACTCTTCTTCCAGGAACCCACACTTGAATACTTTCGTTTGAATCTCAAAGAAAATGGCTACTGAGGTTGACACTTGACACTCATACCTTACCCCCAGTGCCGCCAACAACATCACTTGGTGGGTGTTCTTAACATCAAAGATGCTAAAATAAAGGTCAGGAAGGTGAAGTAGTTGCCAGGTGCTCAGGCTCCTAGGAGGCAGCAACCTGGGGCGCCTAACCCCACGGTGAGTGTTGGTGCCCCTAAGTCTTGCTGCTGACACCTAGCATCGTGCCTGACACAGAGTTCATCTACAATATATATTTTCTGATTGAATTCAATCTATTACAACCAACATTTCCCCAAGCATTGATTGTGTATCTAGCTGTGTGGACTAGGTGTTAAGAGATTGTTTTGGGGTGGGGGGCGGTGCAGATGAGGAAGTGTACAGAAGCTATAAGACATGTTTCCTGCCCTCTCTGAGCTTATCGTTCAACAGGCACAATCTGAGCATATACACGGCCAGTGAATGACCCCAAGCAGTCATGATAAGAACAGCTAACATTTACTGAGTGTTTATTATATAAACCAGGTACTATTCCAAGTGCTTTTTATGGCTTATCCCATTTAATCCTTATAACAACCCCATGAGAGAGAAACTGGGTCACAGAGAAGGCAGAAAATTTGCCTAAGATCACACAGCTAATAAGTAGATAAAGTGTTAGTCACTCAGTCATGTCTGACTCTTTGTGACCCTGTGGACTGTAGCCTGCCAGGGTTCTCTGTCCATGGGATTTTCCAGGCAAAAATACTGGAGTGTGTTGCCATGTGCTCCTCCAGGGGAATCTTCCTGACCCACACCTCTAGTGTTTGAGCCAACATGGAAGCCTGTTATTCAAATCTGCTGCTGCTAAGTCGCTTCAGTTGTGTCTGACTCTGTGCGACCCCAGAGACGGCAGCCCACCAAGGCTCCCCCGTCCCTGGGATCCTCCAGGCAAGGATACTGGAGTGGGTTGCCATTTCCTTCTCCAATGCATGAACGTGAAAAGTAAAAGTGAAGGCGCTCAGTCGTCTCCGACTCTTAGTGACCCCATGGACTATAGCCTACCAGGCTCCTCCATTTATGGGATTTTCCAGGCAAGAGCACTGGAGTGGGATGCCATTGCTTTCTCCAAGTATTCAAATCTAAGCAGCCAAATTAGAGTCCCACACCTCTAACCCCTGACCTCCTTGCTCAGCTGCCTCTGCAAGCATCCCAGCTGGGCACAGGGACATGATGTTGAGGGTTAAATGTCACAGGAAGCTGGAGTGGACTGAAGTGGCCAGGGAGGGCTTGGCCAACTTGATGGGATTTCGGCTGGGCCTTGAGAACTGAGGGGCAAGGGGCACAAGGGGCAGGGAGGGTACTCTAAGCAGGGGATGGGTGTGAGGAGAGACCAGATATTGCAAGCCTGGAACCCATAAACAACATTCAGTCACAGATTTGTTTTCTGTGGCCCAGTACAAAATTTTACAACAACAGAATCTGAAGTATTTGCCAACATTGTGAAACCTCTATATTTCACTTTCAAATGTTGGATTTCTGGCTTCTTTCACTAAATTGGAGGATCTGGCAACACTGGGCCCTCATTCCTGCATGGGCCCAAATGGTGGGGGTTGAGGAGATGTACCCCCTGTAAACCGTGTGAGGGGGGACTTGCCCTTTCCAGTTCTCCTCACTCTCCACCACTCCACCACTCCCCAACTCACTTCACTCAATTCTCTTCCTACCCAGCTCCTGCAAGCAAGTGCGTTTATGTCTCCCATACAGACCAAGGCAGTTAGGGGGCAGTGAGGAGCCCCAGGGACTCAATAAAAGCCAAATGCTACTGGTCCACCTGGAGAGGAAGGTTTCCTGCTTGAGCAACGGGTTCAGGGTTAGAAAGGGCAGTTGGAGTCTAGTAAGTGGAATCATGCCTCCCAGGTTGAAGAACTGAAACTTGCTAACAGGCACTGGGGAGTCAGGAAGAGAGGTGGAGAGGGAGGAGCACCACTTGGGAAGCAGCTGCTGAGATGGTCAGACAGCCGATGAGGACAAAAGTTGGGGGGAATCCTATGGGAGCAGGAGCTGTTACCTGTGAAGACTCACCAGTTTGTGCACTGAGGTCAATTGATTGAAGGATGAGGGAGGGGAAAGCAGAAACAGGAAGGATTTGGGGTGATTGAACTAAGAGAAGAGGGGTGCCATAAATAGAAACTGGACAAGAAATTGGCTGCTGGAGAGGACATGGAAGACTCGATGAATCTAGTTTATACATGTTGTATTTGAGGAGCTAGACAATCCCAGATGAAGATGGACAACCATGATGTCCATCATAGTTGAGAGTGTGAGACTGGAGTCTTGCAAAGGAGGGGCGCTGGAGAGAAATTTGAAAGAGATTCTATTAAGGAGGCAGCAGTGGGGCCGAAGGAGTAGAGTGTGTCATAAGACAAGAACAGTGTGCCCAGTCCAGGACCTTGGCAGGGTGGGGGTGGGAGGCTGTCATGAGTTGGTGAATAAAAAGCAGGAGGAAGCAGAGAAGGCTGTAATTGCGTGCGTGTGTGTGTGTATGTGAATGTGTGTGTGTGTGTGGGGTGGGGGTGGGTAACACATAACCATAGCAGTCAGAGGAGAATCAAGACAAGGAGGCTTCACAGAAGCCAAGGAAGGAATTTTGAGAAGGAGCTTGCTGCATGCACCAGGGCCAGAGGTACAGAAGCTGCCGATGGAGAAGTGAATGATGGACTGGATGATTTCTAAGTACAAACTCACCCAGCCTCACAATAGGGGGATGATCCCTTTCTTTCTCAACCTTCTTTTATATATATATATATATATATTTTTCTAAATTAGAGGCTAATTACTTTACAATATTGTATTGGTTTTGCCATACATTGACATGAATCCACCATGGGTGTACATGTGTTCCCCATCCTGAACCCCTCTCTCACCTCCCTCCCCATCCCATCCCTCTGGGTCATCCCAGTGCAGCAGCCCCGAGCACCCTGTCTCATGCATTGAACCTAAAACCAGCAGTCTGGTTTTAAGGATAAATCCGGATAATTTATCCCTGGGAGGGATAAATTAGTAGTTTGGAATTAACAGATATACACTGCTATATAGGGTTTCCCAGGGGGCGCTAGTGGTAAAGAATCTGCCTGCCAATGCAGTAGACATGAGACTCAGGTTCCATCTCTGGGTCAGGAAGATCCCCTGGAGGAGGGCATGGCAACCCACTATAGTACTCTTGCCTGGAGAATCCCATGGACTGAGGAGCCTGGCAGGCTATAGTTCATGGGGTCACAAAGAATTGGACATGACCAGAGTGACTTAGCACATACACACACACACCACTATACAAAAAAGAGATAATAAACGCCAACCTACTGTGTAGCACAGGGAACTAAATTCAATATTTTGTAATAAAATATAAGGGAAAAGAATCTGAAAAGGAATATATATATATGATATATGATATGATATTATATTGTTGTTGTTTGCTCGCTCAGTCATGTCCAACTCTTTGTGACATGGACTGCAGCACACCAGGCTTCCCTGTCCTTCACCATTTCCCAGAGTTTGCTCAAACTCATGTCCATTGAGTCAGTGATGCCATCCAACCATCTCATCTTCTGTTGCCCCCTTCTCCTCCTGCCCTCAATCTTTCCCAGAATCAGTGTCCGTGTCTTTTCCAATGAGACAACTCTTCACATGGACATATTGTGTGCTAAGTCACTTCAGTCATGCCCGACACTTTGCGGCCCTATGGACTGTAGCCTGCCAGGCTCCTCTGTCCATGGGATTCTCCAGGGCAGACTACTGGAGTGGGTTGCCATGCCCTTTGCCAGGGGATCTTCCTGACCCAGGGATCGAACCCACATCTCATTATATCTCAAGACCTGCATTGGCAGGCGGGTTCTTTACCACTAGTGCCACGTGGGAAGCCCTTATTCCTCCATTATACATGCCTATTAATATCACAAATAGTGTATGTAAATTTGAAGAACGTTTTTTTGCTACTCAACCTAAAAAGCATGGATTTGCATATACCTCTGACTCATGGTCGCCATCAGCAGTGGGGCTTCTAGAACACATCAGTTCCATTTCTGTGAGAGATGCCTGGAGTTCAGCACATTTTGAATCCTGTGTATAACGCTGTCACTGGACATTTGTTTTATTATTAAATATTTCAGACATGCAGGCAAGACGCAAGGAAAAAAAATGTTAACAAACACCTCTGTACCCACTACTCAGCTTTGTCAAATCTTAACGTCATTCCATATCTTGTTTTAGGAATAAAACAACCCAGATAGAGTTAAGGGACCTTAAGTACTCTCCTGTCCCAGGCTTCTCCTCCTGTCCTTCCCAGAGGGAAGGGAATCTAGTATGAATCTAGTATGCCTCCTTCCCCTGCGTGTTTTCACTACACATCGTCACCAGCCTCATTTTAGAGAGGAAGAAATTGAGGTTCAGGGAAGTGAAGGGACTTGCCCCAGTCACACAAATCAACAGTAAGTGGTACAGACCAGGAGCCCCAGGACAATGTACCAAGCAGTCACCTCCCAGCATGCTGGCCCTTCAGTGCCCCCATCTCAGGACCTCCCACCCTATCATTCTGTCAACACCTCCTTTACAGGCAGGGCCAGGCCAGACCAGGCCCAGCACAGGCCAGGATCAAGCAGAGATCATGGCCTTCTCCTCACAGCTCCTGGTTCCTGCCTTGCTCACAGGCCAGGCTCTCCTAGACCTCTGCCACCCCCTCTGTTTCCTTTCTGGGCTGCTGCCTCAGCCCAACTCTACCCCACCCCCAAACCCCAAGCCAAGGGCCTGTCTGTGCAGCCCATTTCCACACCAGGCCACTTGGGGCTGGACTGAGGCAGGGGGCCTGTAATTCTGTTCTGTGGGTCCTCCTGGCTTAATTAGCATGCTGCCTAGAACAGCAGGTCAGAAGTGGTGGGCAGGCGCCGAGACATTCCCCCTGGGCCCCAAACCACTGCCTGCCTCTCTCTCCTCCTGCCATGCCCTCACCAGCAACAGAGAAGGCCTGTGTGCTGTGGGAAGGAAGGCAGGGGCCTGACACCTCCACCTCTGCGCTGAGGAATTGGGTGGGGAGAGGTATGCAGCACATACATAAACATGGGGAGATAATTGCTCCCCTCACATGTGAAAAAAGGGGAGGGGGCAGGGAGGAAACAGCTATTCACTAGGCACCTACCTACATGCTGCCACGTGTTATTCTGGCTAATCCCCATGGCCACCCCAACAACTCCCTTAGTGCAGAGGGGCAAACTGAGGCTGGGAGAGGTGGTCAGGGGTGGGGAAGGGGGCAGGTCCACAAAGCATGTGGGAAAAGGAACCTGAGCCCAATTCCCCCTGTCTCCAGGTACGTTTCCAAGGACTCAACCTGACTCACAAACCTCCCCCTTCCCTGGATACATCTTCTTCCAAAGAGTCCTCTTCTCTGGTGGAAGAGTGGCTAGTTCAGATGGGTAGACAAAGGTGGAAGAGAGTGAATGAAGTAACCCAACTAACTTTAAGTGAGCACATTACAACCAACATCCACTAGTGTGTGTTAGTTGCTCAGTCGTGTCCTACTCTTTTTGGCTCCATGGACTGTAGCCCGCCAGGCTCCTCTGTCCATGGAATTCTCCAGGCAAGAATACTGGAATGGGTTGTCATTTTCTTCTCCAGGGGATCTTCCCAACTTAGGGATCGAACCCAGGTCTCCCACATTGTAGGAGGATTCTTTACCATCTGAGCTACCAGGAAAGCCATCTACCTGGTGTCTAAAAAGACCAGGAGACTTCAGGCTGAAAGGCCCCCTCTCCCAGCCCCAACTCTACCTCAGGGCCTGCTCCATCCAGGGACTCTCACCTTAGGGTGCTTCCTCCCACTTGATTCTATGTTGGCCCTCAGGGACCCTCTGGCCTTAGGCTGCAGGTCTTAGGACCAGCAACATGGTGCCTGAAAGTGTGGATAATAGTGAAAACCAGAATCCAGCTGTCTTTATAGAGAAGCTCAAACATGCCAGGCACTGGATGCAGAACTTGGCATATGTCGACTGTTTGATCCTCATGACAACACAACAGATGTACGATTATTTCCCCCACTTTGTAAGTGAGGAACTGAAGCATAGAAAAATAAAGGAACTTGTTCTAGGAGCACTGGGCAGTGGGACTCCAAAAGCCACGCTCTGAGGAGGACAGGGTTGGCTGGAAAGGAGGAAGAGATGGTGGCAGCCCCAGGAACAACTTTGAGGGATGGAAAGTGACAGTGTTAGTTGCTCAATTGTGTCTGACCCTTTGCAACCCCATGAACTGTAGCCTGCCAGGCTCCTCTGTCCATGGGATTCTCCAGGCACGAATACCAGAGAGGGTAGCCATTCCTTTCTCCAGGGGATCTTCCCGACCCAGGATCAAACCCAGGTCTCCTGCATTGCAGGCAGATTCTTTACCAGCTGAGTCACCAGGGAAGCCCCTTAAGGGATGGGGATGATCATAAAGCAACTCCAGCAGCCTCTTGGCTCTAGCAGGAAACCATCTAGACTCTGCTAGGGTCTCTGCTCTGACCCTGGGGTACCTGCCAGCTCACTCCTTCCAGAAGCACTATCAAACCACTCCTTGGGGGCTAGTGGTGTTGAAGCCATCCCCTGTGTGTCCTTCTTGAAGAGATGAGGCCATCAGGGTGAGATGCAGCTCAGACTCCAGTCCCCTACCCCACAGCAACAGAGTCTAGGGGACCCCCAGCAGGTGGTAAGTTTCAAGATGAGACCCTAGCTTGTAGGCTCTGCCCCTGCACCCTCTCTCCCTATCTGGGGCTGAGGCCTCCAGGCTCTCACAGAAAGATTGCTGAAATCAAATTGCAATTAACAGAGGCAATTATCCGCCTATTAGAAAGCCTCCCCTGAGCCAGGCCTGTGCTGTGAGCTGCTTGGGCCCCAAGGGAAGCCACAGAGCAGGGCAGTAACTGGGGGTTAGGGGGAGGTAGGCAGCAACCTAGGCCTGGGGGGGCCTCTGAAGAGGCCTAAGCGAGGGTCAACAGAAGCTTGGGTCTGCATGGTTTCCTGAGGAGGAAGCCCAGAGGACACTGAGGGGGGGGGGGGTCCTCCTCTCCCAGCCCCCTCTGGCCCCTCCTCCCCAAAAGGCCCTCCTAGAGGGCAGACCTGGGGCAGTTTGTGTATATGGAAGAACAAAGGAGAGAAAAATCATGCAATGACCCTCCAGGGAGTGATGATAACATTTTCACTTTAAAATTACCAAAGAACAGATTGTCTTATGCAAATTATATGCAAATCACATTCCGGTTGGTCCTTGCCTTACCCAGAGTTCTTTCAGCTCTTCCCTGACTAAGTAGGATGGGGGAGGGTACTCAGGGAAATCTGGGTTTAGGGGGAATTCTGCCTGGAACAAGGCTGTCTAAGGTAATCTCTTAGCTTTCTGTCCAGCGCACTGTCTGTCCACTCTGAGTCTTGCTGCATTTGTATGAACCCTATAGAAATCTCCCTGCCTCCTAGCTGAACTGCACTTGGAGTCCAGATCCAATAGGGGCTTATCTGCTGCTCAGGATGGGCTGCATCATGGGGAACTTCCATTTGCAGAAGATATTTGAGTTAGGCTGAGTGGAGTAGAAAGAGAAGTACTAGACTAAGGATCTTAGAAATCAGCTGACAGCTCTCAAATCTCTCCAGCCCAGACCTCACAGCTGGCCCCAAATGCAGCCTTTCTAGAACTAAATGACCTTCAATGCAACCTGCCCCATGTTTGTTTCTTCTGTTCCTGCCTCAGGGCCTTGGAACCTCATCTACCCAGTTGCCCAAGACAGAGCCTGGCAATCATCCTCAATCCCCACCTATCCACTGCACTGAATCATTCCGGTCGAATCTACCACCTAACAAGTCTTGGGAGATTTGTCCCCGAGTTTTTGTTCCTGAGGGCTATGGCTGGAGTTTATCTGTCATCTCTTTCCTGACCTATTCCAGATGCCTTTGGGGTGAGTGCCTGTCTCCAGGGCTGCCTCTCAGATCTGCCCTCTACTCTTTCATAGTAGGGTGTTTTGTAGTGACTAGTGACTACTGAAAGTCGCTCAGTCGTGTCCAACTCTTTGCAACCCTAAGGACTATATAGTCCATGGAATTCTCTAGGTCAGAATATTGGAGTAGGTAGCCTTTCCCTTCTCCAGGGGATCTTCCCTACCCAGGGATTGAACCAAGGTTTCCTGCATTGCAGGCAGATTCTTTACCAGCTGAACCACAAGGGAAGCCCAAGAATACTGGAGTGGGTAGCCTATCCCTTCTCCAGTGGAACTTCCCCACCCAAGAATCGAACCAGGGTCTCCTGCACTGCAGGCAGATTCTTTACCAACTGAGCCCTGAAGAAAGTCCTTTGAATTGGATTGTAGGGCTTCCTATAAAATCAATGCACCATGTTCGCTGAAAACCCTCAGTGGCTCCTCAGGCTCAGCAAATCAAGTCAGACTCCTTGAGCTGTCACACAAGACCTTTAAGGCACAGGCTGCTGGCTCACCTCTCACATCAGCCCCCATGTCCTCCACAAGCCCCACCACGTGCCATCCCACCGCCCATAAACACCCACATTCTGCTGGGCCTTCCCAATTTTCCTGAGCCATTCCTCCCCTAAATGTCTTCACCTTTTCACTTCTGCACCCCAGTGAAACTATATCTATTCTTCACCAAATGCTTTGTCTGGGAGATATTCATTGCCTGCCAACATCCCCCCACCACACACTTCACACACACACACACACACACACACACGCACACCTCCCAGCTGTCACTGTATTCCTCCCTCCTCAGTTCTACCTCAGCATTTTTCCCATAACAGAAATTAATTCACATTTGTATCCCCAGCATCTAATACATGATGAATGAATGAATGAAGAAATATGAATGAATGAGTTGGTTAATGAATGGGGTTTGATTCCTGGCTCTGTAATGGGTAAATCACCTCTCTGAGCCTCTTGCTCCATACCTGTAAACTGGGGCAGTAATGCCTACCTCATTGTGAGGATTCACAGAAATAAGATGTAGAGAATCATCTAGAGCAGCTCCTGGGATCGCATAGATGATCAAGAAACCCCAGGTGAGTCCTTACCATTCCAAAGTGAGAACTGGCTTTAAGAATGTGAGTGCTCTTAGCCAGTATGGCCCGATGGCCATGGCTGCTATGATTCTTGCCCTATGGTTGCCTTAGTCCTGGATCAGCCTCCAGTCCTAAGGGCTGTCTTGAGGTCCCCTGCTGGGTTGGTTGCAGGTACAAAGACACATATCCTAGAGGAAGGCCTCTCACATCTCCTCAGACCTCGCTGGTATTCGGGAGAGGCCTGCTTGAGATTTCTGCCCACAGGTGGCCAAATTCCTGTGAGCAGAGAGCCATGTCAAAGAGGGAAGGGGCAGGAACCCAGGGGTCCAATTCTAGCTCTGCCAATAGACACCTCCATCAACACAGGGCTCCTCTTGACTAAATGTCTGCATGCAGCTGGTAATACATGCATGCCAATTTGAGCTTGTTGTGAGAGCCAAATGAAATACTGTATGTGACAAGATTAGCACAGGGCTTGGTACACAGGAATAATAGAAGCTGACATTTAATAAGCACTTACTATGGGCATACCATGAAATACTTCACACGCATTTGCTCATTTACTTCTAACAGGAGCTCTGTGAGATAGGTACTAAAATTATCACCTCCTCCTATCAATGTAAAACTTAAGGCACAGAGAGGTGAAGCTATTTGCTCCTGGTTCTACAGCTTATAAATGGATATAACTGGTTTATAGAAGTGTAATTCACACATCACAATTCACTCATTCAAAGTGTACAATTCAATGGTTTTAGTGTTTTCACAAGGCAGATCTAGAATTTGAACTCAACTCTCTGACCCAGATCCTGCTTATGTAACGTCCCCACTATACAGGCTAATACTTATAACTTATGCAAATAAGCACCCTTTCCCTAGGCCTCTGCACCTGCAACTGAAACCCCAAGCTTCCTCTGCAATAGTCCCTGCCCCTTCTGCCTCTCTAGGAGCTGGGGGCTGAACAGTTGGGCCCTGAGGCCATGGGGTAGAAAAGATGACGTCAAGAAGTGGCCTCTGCTGCTTGCGCTTATGAGGCTTTTGGTCCTGGGTGGACCTCTGGGGCTGTCCTGCCAGCTTCTCCATGCCTACCCTGGTTGCACTTCAGTTCATCTAAGATGAACCAGCTGAGCTGCTGCTTGTGCCCAGCTCTGGGCTTGGCCAGCAAAGACTCTGAAGGCTGCAAAGAGGAAAGCAACTGGGCCTGTTCCCCCGAGGGCTTACATACTGTTGAATGGGTGAGGCACATACTAGCCTGTGCTCAGCGATACTGTGAGGTAGGTAGCAGAAAAAGGGATTCCAAGAAGAGAATCAAGGAGAACTTCGCAGAAAAGGTGGCCTTCAATGTACCTTGGAAGAGCTGATGGAATTTAGACTAGCGCTGTTCAATAGAAATATCATTCAAGCCACAAAGGTGAGCCACATATGTGATTTTGAATTGTCTGGTAACTGCATTAAAAAAGGAAAAAAGAAGCTGGTGAAGTTCATTTTAATAATGTATTTTCTCTAAACCAATATATCTAAAATAGTGTATCGCTCTTACACTATTGATGGGAATGTAAATGGGTGGAACCACTATGAAGAACAGCATGGAAGTTCCTTAAAACACTAAAAACAGAGCTACCGTATGACCCAGTAATCCCACTCCTGGGCATATATCAGGAAAAGATGAAATCTCTAATTTAAAAAGATACATGCACCTCAGTAGCAGCGCTATTTATAATAGCCAAACATGGAAGCAACCTAGATGTCCATCGACAGAGGAATGGATAAAGAAGACTTGATATGTATATACATATCAAAAGAATGAAATAATGCCATTTGCAGCAACTTGGATGAACCTAGAGATTATCATCCTAAAAGTGAAATAAGTCATACAAAGACTAATATCATATCACTTATATGCAGAATCAAAAAAACTGATACAAATGTTGACATAACAGGAACAGAATCACAGACTTATAAAATAAACTTATGTTTACCAAAGGGGAAAGTAGGGAGGGGATAAATTGGGAATTAACAGATACACACTCAGTTCAGTTCAGTCGCTCAGTCGTGTCTGACTCTTTGCGACCCCGTGAACGGTAGCACACCAGGCCTCCCTGTCCATCACCAACTCCCAGAGTTCACTCAGACTCATGTCCATCGAGTCAGTGATGCCATCCAGCCGTCTTATCCTCGGTTGTCCTCTTCTCCTCCTGCCCCCAATCCCTCCAGCATCAGAGTCTTTTCCAATGAGTCAACTCTTCGCATGAGGTGGCCAAAGTCCTGGAGTTTCAGCTTTAGCATCATTCCTTTCAAAGAAATCCCAGGGCTGATCTCCTTCAGAATGGACTGGTTGGATCTCCTTGCAGTCCAAGGGACTCTCAAGAGTCTTCTCCAACACCACAGTTCAAAAGCATCAATTCTTCGGCACTTAGCTTTCTTCACAGTCCAACTCTCACATCCATACATGACCACAGGAAAAACCATAGCCTTGACTAGACGGACCTTTGTTGGCAAAATAATGTCTCTGCTTTTGAATATGCTATCTAGGTTGGTCATAACTTTTCTTCCAGAGAGTAAGCATCTTTTAATTTCATGGCTGCAGTCACCATTTGCAGTGATTTTGGAGCCCAAAAAATAAAGTCTGACACTGTTTCCACTGTTTCCCCATCTATTTCCCATGAAGTGATGGGACTGGATGCCATGATCTTTGTTTTCTGAATGTTGAGATTTAAGCCAACTTTTTCACTCTCCTCTTTCACTTTCATCAAGAGGCTCTTTAGCTCCTCTTCACTTTCTGCCATAAGGGTGGTGTCATCTGCATATCTGAGGTTATTGATATTTCTCCCGGCAATCTTGATTCCAGCTTGTGTTTCTTCTCGTCCAGTGTTTCTCATGATGTACTCTGCATAGAAGTTAAATAAGCAGGATGACAATAGACAGCCTTGACGTACTCCTTTTCCTATTTGGAACCAGTCTGTTGTTCCATGTCCAGTTCTAACTGTTGCTTCCTGACCTCCATACAGATTTTTCAAGAGGTAGGTCAGGTGGTCTGGTATTCCCGTCTCTCTCAGAATTTTCCACAGTTTATAGTGATCCACACAGTCAAATGATTTGGCATAGTCAACAAAGCAGAAATAAATGTTTTTATGGAACTCTCTTGCTTTTTTGATGATCCAGCAGATGTTGGCAATTTGATCCCTGGTTCCTCTGCCTTTTCTAAAACCAGCTTGAACATCAGGAAATTCACGGTTCACGTATTGCTGAAGCCTGGCTTGGAGAATTTTGAACATTACTTTACTAGCATGTGAGATGAGTGCAGTTGTGCGGGAGTTTGAGCATTCTTTGGCATTGCCTTTCTTTGGGATTGGAATGAAAACTGACCTTTTCCAGTCCTGTGTCCACTGTTGAGTTTTCCAAATTTGCTGGCATATTGGGTGCTGCAGTTTACAGCATCATCGTTCAGGATTTGAAATAGCTCCACTGGAATTCCATCACCTCCACTAGCTTTGTTTGTAGTGATGCTTTCTAAGGCCCACTTGACTTCACATTCCAGATGTCTGGCTCTAGGTGAGTGATCACACCATCGTGATTATCTGGGTCATGAAGATCTTTTTTGTACAGTTCTTCTGTGTATTCTTGCCACCTCTTCTTAGTATCTTGTGCTTCTGTTAGGTCCATACCATTTCTGTCCTTTATTGAGCCCATCTTTGCATGAAATGCTCCCCTGGTATCTCTAATTTTCTTGAACAGATCTCTAGTCTTTCCCATTCTGTTCTTTTCCTCTATTTATTTCATGGCTGCAGTCACCATCTGCAGTAATTCTGGAGGCCCCCCAAAATAAATTCTGCCATTGTTTCCACTGTTTCCCCATCTATTTCCCATGAAGTGATGGGACTGGATGCCATGATCTTTGTTTTCTGAATGTTGAGATTTAAGCCAACTTTTTCACTCTCCTCTTTCACTTTCATCAAGAGGCTCTTTAGTTCTTCACTTTCTGCCATAAAGGTAGTGTCATTTGCATATCTGAGATTATTGATATTTCTTCTGGCAATCTTGATTCCACCTCGTGCTTCCTCCAGCCCAGTGTTTCTCATGATGTACTCTGCATAGAAGTTAAAGAAGCAGGGTGACAATATACAGCCTTGACGTACTCCTTTTCCTATTTGGAACCAGTCTGTTGTTCCATGTCCAGTTCTAACTGTTGCTTCCTGACCTGCATATAGGTTTCTCAAGAGGCAGGTCAGGTGGTCTGGTATTCCCATCTCTTTCAGAATTTTCCACAGTTTATTGTGGTCCATCCACACAGTCAAAGGCTTTGGCAGAGTCAATAAAGCAGAAATAGATGTTTTTCTGGAACTCTCTTGCTTTTTTGATGATCCAGCAGATGTTGGCAATATGATCTCTGGTTCCTCTGCCTTTTCTAAAACCAACTTGAACATCTGGAAATTCACGGTTTGCATATTGCTGAAGCCTGGCTTGGAGAATTTTGAACATTAGTTTACTAGTATGTGAAATGAGTGCAATTGTGTGGTAGTAGATACACACAACTATATATAAAATAAATAAACAAAAAAGACCTATTGTATAGTACAGAAAGCTATATTCAATATCTTGTGATAACCTATAATGGTAAAGAATCTGAAAAGGATTATATATATATATATATATATATATATTATGGCATATATATAAAGCTGAATCACTTTGCTATATATCTGAAACATTGTAAATCAACTATACTTCAATAAAAAATAAAATATTATATCAACATGTAATCAATAGAGAAAATTATGGAGATATTTAACACTTTTTTCACATTGAATCTTCAAATTCTGGTGTGTATTTGAAAACTCACAGCACATCTCTATTTGGATTGGTTGCATTGCAAGTGCTTAGAACCCACATGCAGCTTATGGTCACCATAGTGGCCAGCCCAGATGCAGACATTTAGAAGCTAGAAGGCAGAGGAAGCACAATTTAGGTTGAGGAAACAGCATGGGCAAATTTGGGTGTATAACTGATGGGAGACTCTGTTTTATTTGTTTGCTTATAATTTGTATTATTTGTGGTTTACATGATTATATTTTAAATACTAAAGGTTTACATTTTGGAGGTAGACAATATATTCATACAGTCCAAAATTTTAAAGGCAAATAGGTTAACATATATAGCAAATATATTTATGTATTTTCCCTTCTTTGTTTTGTATAAATGTTATCACAGCCCCCCTTCTGTACTTTCCTTTTCCACCAGTTATGCCTTGGAGGCTGTTTCATGTCAGCCACTAAAGTGCTTCCTCATCTCACAAGAATTATGGAGGCTCTAACTGATGGACATTTAGGTTATTTCCAATCATTTGCAATTAGAAACAAGGCTGCAATGAATGATCTGTGTGGATGTCATTTCTTGTATATGTGTGTGTGTGTGTGTGTGTGTGTGTGTGTGTGTGTGTGTGTAGTGATAGGATAAATTCCTAGAAGTAGAATCTGGGGATCAAATTAGTCAGGGATGGGTTCAGAGCAGAGCAGTGACATGCTCGGGGTTGTTCCGGGAAAGATTCCTCTGACAGTAGCATGGAGAATGCACTGGCAGGGATCAGATGGGAGGCAGGAGGCCATTCTTCCATCCGTTGACACAGTGAATGTTTTCCTGGTGCCATCTGTGTTCAGGGGGCACTTTGCTGGTGAGCAAGACACACCAGCCCCTGCTCTCAAGCAGCTGATAGCTGAATGGAGAAGTTGGGAGGCCAGAGATGCCAGCAGCCTGGGCTAGCACAATGGCAGTGAGGAGGGATGGGTGGATGCTTTAATGAAAGCCAGAATAGGGCACTGCACCAGGAGACAAATCGGCATGGTTGGCGCTGGGCTTTGGAGAAACCACTCTGGCAGCTGGTGAGAGAGAGGTGGGGCTGCTGGGAGGAAAGAAAGAGGGCAGCAGAGCGCAGTGAGTCTGGGTGTGCCTGTGTTCTCGAAGCAGACTGCCCAAGTTGGACTCCCAGCTCTGCCCTGTATTAAGTGTATGTCATCGAACAAGGGGCTTCACGGCTCTGGGATTCAGTTTCTCTCATCTATAAAATGGAGTCAATAAGAGGACAGCTGCCAGAGAGTTGTTGGTGGGAGGATTAATGGAGGCAAATACATGTAAATTTTGAGTTCAGAATCTGGCATATCTGAAGCTTTTAGTAAAAGGTAGGTAGTGTTGTTGGTTTTTTGATGACTAGGGAAGTGGTAGTGAAAGGCACAAAACAAGAAAAATAGGAGAGAGGTTTAGGAGTTGAAATGGGCAAGGGTTGGTGACTTAATGGTTGATTGATGTGGACATAGGGAAGGGGGAGTGCGGAGCCCGTCCTGACTCCCAGATGGGCAGCCAATGGGGATTCCTAAGGACAGATCCAGGGATGGAGAAAACTGGAGAGTTCTGGCAATTACTGCTGGTGCCCAGTGCTTACCTGGAACTTAGGATCCGGGCCAGCAAGAGTTGTTCTGTGAGAAGCTGAAGGAGAAGAATGCAAAGGAAGGGGAACCTGAGCCCATCTGCTTTCTGCTGCAGCCTGTGCTCAGTGGCACCCTGCTCCATGCCCATGTGTTTTTCTGTAAGTGACTCAGTGGGCCAGATGGCCCTCACTGCTGAGGCTGTTGGGAACTGGGGTACACCTGAGCAGCTCCACCCTGTCCGACTGGCCCCTCTTCTTCCCCGCACTTGTCTCCCCTGCAGTAGCCCAAGTTGGCAGCCCTCTGCTGAGGCAGAGAAACCCGTAAGGATGTATCTGCCCTGCCCACACAGGGCTCACAGGGACCCCACTGGCTCCTGGCCACCTATTCTGGGGATGACAGGCCAGGGATGGGAACTTGTACTTTGCACTTTGTTGTTGCGTCTTAACATTGATGTTGGAAGAGTTCATGTGCAAGGAGGTAGTGGGAGAGAATGGGCAGGTGGAGAGTGTTGGGGAGAAAGGAGAGTCACTGGAGGACTGTAAGGAGAGACCTGGGGTAGGGGAATGGATTTCAAGGAGACAGAAGCTGGAGAATCCTTCTATCAGGCTAGGAGGCAATTAGATGACATTTCTGAGAACATTCAAGGTAGCTCCAGTCACGTTCCCCCAGCTCACTCCCAGCTCACTCTGGCTTTGGCTCTCCAAAGAGTTTTTTTCCTTCTGCTGACCAACTGTTTTTTCAAGGCCAGCTGAGATGTCATGGGGGTCTCAGCATGGACTGAAGAGTGCCTGTCCGACAGGTGCTCAGAGGTCCTGGGGACCCCTAGCCAAGTAAGTTAGAGGAACCCTAGCTTGGGATCAATCTTCTGTGAAAGTCATTCAGTTGTGTCTGACTCTTTGTGATCCCATGGAATAGTCCATGGAATTTTCCAGGCCAGAATGCTGGAGTGGGTAGCCTTTCCCTTCTCCAGGGGATCTTCCCAACCCAGGGATCAAACCCAGGTCTCCCGTGTTGCAGGCAGATTATTTACCAGCTGAACCACCAGGGAAGCCCAATCTTCTGTGGAGCCTCTCCTAGTTACCAGCAGCCTCTGGTGACATGTCCCATCACCCCCCCCCCCCGGCTCTGTGGAACTTACTGAAGCTCTAGTTCAGCTCAAGCAGGATCTGGGCTTCCCCCTCCTCCTCAAATTGGGCCCCCAAAGTCAGCAGCTTTGCCACCAACATGCCAGCTTCTCTGCCCCCTTTCCTCAAGGCAGCCTCAGTGCCAGCTCTGAGCCAACAGCTTGGGAAGCTTGGCTGGGCCTCCTACCCACACAGCAGCCACTCCCCTGTACACTCCTTCTTGGGTTTATAGGTTAAGAAGCACTTAGCGGATAAAACTCTCCAGAGCTCGTGGCATTTGCAAAGGCAGGTCCTATGTGCTCCTTTCTGTTGAGGGGAATGTACAGCTGGTGGGTGCTGGGATAGGACTGGGGTCAGGGGGAGGGAGCAGGTTAGCCCTTAGTGCTACTGAGGTCTCTCTTCCCCTCTGGGCTGCTTTGGAAAATCCTAGAAGAGCACACAGCAAAGTAAAGTGTGGATGAGGGTTTACCAACTCTCCAAGGAGCCTGGGTCTTAAAAGACAACCAACCCCCTCCTCCACCCACCAGCTCAAGTCTCCATTTCCAGTCTGAGCCTTCTCTCCAGATGTTTGCTCCCTTCATCTGCAGCCTCAGGGAGGATCACTTAGAGACCAGGGTCTCCACTTTGGGCTAAGCAGCTCCCACTCCTTGTCTGACCCTGTGTTTGGCCCCTCAGCTCAGAGCCTGCTAGCTGGCCACCTACCACACCCTGGCCTTGGGTTCTGGGCCTTCTCCACACCCCTCCCCACCTCAGTCTGCCTCGCCAGCAATCTTAATGATTCCCAGCTGATTCCAGTCACATCCTCTCCCCAGGGCCCTGGCACGGAGAGCAGGCCCTTCTCCAGGGGACCCCTCAGAGCATTAACCCCTGGCTGACTGAGCCTCTGGGTTCTAACAATCAATCAGAACAGGAAACCTAAGAAAAACAGAGAGAAAATCTGAGAGAGTGGGCTGGCTCCTTCCCTCTAGAAAAGTGCATGGGGAGGGCCTCTAGTTGGCAAAATCTTCCCTGCTTGCCCACCAAAGTGCCCTTGGCAGACGTGGTCTTTGTCTACTCCTAACTCGTCTCCTTGCAGTGTTCAGTCCTCTTCCTTTTATTCTAGATAATGCTGGGTTGGGACTGTGGGTTCTGAAGGCGGTCTGCCTGGTTTCAAACCCCACCTTTGTTACTTGCTAGCTGTATGGCTTTGGACAAGATATTTTCCCTCTCAATGGCTCTGTTTCCTCATCTGGGAGATGGGGAATGGTAACAGTACTACCTCATGGCCTCACGAAAGGGGTTTTATAGACGAATCCACTGCTTAAAATAATGCCTGGCACAGAGCACTCGATGTTAACCCTTGTTGTGTTAGTATTGTGGAATGTGACTAGATGTTCTGTGAGGACAGAGACTATGTCTTTCTTGCCCTTCTACCCCCTCCCACCCAGCACAGTTCCAGGCACATAATAGATGTTCAGTACCCTGATGCTGGGAAAGATTGAAGGCAGGAGGAGAAGGGGGCAACAGAAGGTAAGATGGTTGTATGGCATGACCGACACTATGGACATGAGTCTGAGAAGCTCTGGGAGTTGGTGATGGACAGGGAGACCTGGTGTGCTACAGTCCATGGGGTCGCAAAGAGCTGGACATGACTGAGCAACTGAACAGCCAACAACAAACAACAAGAACAAGCTTAATACATAATAGAATGAAGTACAGATAGGACGACCAGTTCTCTGTAGCCCCTCTCAGCCACAAAACTGTCTTCCTGACTGAAGCACACAGGTGGGCACCAGGAACAGACTCCATTCTCTTGCTGGGGGCCCGAACCCACCCTGACTGGCTCCAGGCCTGTCCATCCCCAGGCCAGTGGCTCACTGGTAGGGCCCATAGGGGCTGAGCTGAAAAAGGCCATTGGCAATCAACTGATAGGCCCAGTGGCTCACACAGGCCACGTCTTGGGTAGTGGCTGGCAGAAGCCAAGGAATGAAGATAGAGGGTATGGATATGGGGGGTACAGGGGTGGGAGAGGAGAAGCATGCAGTCAGGAGCCAGACAGACCTTGATTTGAATCCCAACTGCCACTTCCTGGCTATCTAACCCCTAGAAAGTCATACATTCTTCCCCACCTCAGTTTCCTCATTTGTGATGGGGGGCTAATCACTCCTCGTCTCAGAGTTTGGCAAAGGTTCAAGGAGAAAACCATGTCGAATGTGCAGCAGAGTGCCTGGCACAGAACTGGTGCCAAGGCAGTCACTAGAAGTTCCTGCTCTGACCTGGGGGCCCTGAGGGGTGGGGGGATACTGGCTGGAGTGAGGGAGGCGTGCGTGGGGTCCATGGGATCTGGCCCTTCTGCCCACAGGGGTTTCCAGATGGTGATTCTGAGCAAGGTCCAGGCCAAGGGGCCACAGCCATGGCTCCCAGCCGCCTATCCCCTACACCCTGGCGTGGCAGGTTTCTTGGCCTCCTGCCACTGCCGACTATGTAAATAAACCAGCTTTTCGCTGGCTGGGAATGAGACTGCCCTAAGTGACATTTCAAATTAGTTCTGCTATATTGGGCTTGAGCTCTGAAGGGCCTGGGCATTTTTTCTCCCCAGCTCATCCCTTTCTCTGTGTGGTGAAAGCTCTTAAAGCACACCCGGTGGGGGCAGACAGCCAGGGTGGGGTGGGGGCAGGCCTTCTAAGGTGACCTGCCAAAGCACTTACCAGGCCCAGGGCCACAGCCTCCCTTCCTAGGGAGGTCAGGAGCTCTGCACCACAGTGGCACCCCCCCGCCCCCCCACCCCCGCTCCCACCAGCCCTCCCCGGCTGCCATGGCAACCCAGCCTCCTTGCACAGGGCTCACACACCAGCTGGCAGGAATGCTGAACGGAAGGAGGGCTGCGTCATTGACCGAGGAGAGAGGGCTGGGCCCTGGAGGGGGCACGCAAGGGGTGGGCCAGCTGCACGCCTGGCAGAGTTGAAAGGGAGATGTGCTAGCCACATGGCTGGCCCGGCTCAGGCCAGGGCTGGGGCTGTGCCAGGAGATGAGGCCATGACAGGAGAGGAGAGCCAGGGCTGTGTACGCATGCCACTGAATTTCTGTCAAAACGCAGTGGCTTCCCCACAGGGCTGAGGGCAGACAGCACTGGATTCAAGTCCTTTCTTTCTGGGCAAGTAACCTGAGTCCACTTGGCCTCCATTTCTTCAGGCTTGAGGCCTGAGAGTATGAAAGGACTCAGGCTGGGGAGCCAGATGGAGCTGAAGGGCACTCTGGGCTCTCACACATATACTGCTTTACATGTCTGAACCTCAGTTGCCTCTTCTATAGGTGGGAATACAGGGAAGCACCTGCTTCATGAGCTCATTGAGAGAAGTAACAAGCCGCTGTGTGCAAAGCGTGGGGGGCAGTGCCTGGCCCACAGTAAAGGCTAAATAAGTGGCAGCTCTTATTATTACTGTGGTTATTCTTTTAATTGTACTCAAAGTGACAGTTTCTGTACCTGTATATCCCATTAGACTGGGAGACCCTGGAAGACAATGACAGAGACTTATTCCTTTCTCCATCCCCAGCAACTCCAGGTTCAGACAGACCCAGAGCAGATTCTGGGGCAAGTGGAGGTGGGGGAGGGGGTGACGCATATACACCAGAGCTCAGATTAGTCCAGCTAATGCCTTGGGCTAAATGGCTTCAAAACTCTTCTGTCTTGGACATTCTGTACTTTTAACTCCATAAACTCTAAGGAAAGGCTGCCCTAGAGTATATAAGCCTGGGTGGGGGAAGGGGATATGTATGTTTATATAATAAATAGACATATATTTGTATGTGTGTATATGAGTATAAGGCCCCTGTTACATAAACAATTCAATCTACCCCAAATCAGCATGTTAGCAACATTCTGGCAACCTGGTCTCTCCCAGGGTCTTGTGAAAAAAATACTGTGCCAACTCAGCTCCAGTGTCCCAGAAAGGCACCATAGATGTGAGTCTAGGAGATTAGGGCATCTGGTTGACCCCACACATGGTATAGCCAGAGTTTCCCAAAGAGGAGAAACAGGGACTGGGGCCTACTTGGGTTCGTGTTTGGGCTCAGAGCACTCTACCTAGGAGGCAGTGCTGGCTCTGGCTGGAACTCGGCACCAGAGGGGATGTTAGCACTTTTAGAGGAATGTCCTCCAAAACACAGGGTCTCCTGAGGCATGGGGCTGGGGTAAGGGCCCTGCTTGTGTGGGGTCATAGAGTGTACTGCTCCAAGGTGACAGCCACTGAGCTGGACTAATCTGAACTCTGGCCAAAGGAGCCTTAGCCTCTCCATGCGGTATGTTGCTCATGCCTGGAATTCCGATTTTCTCTGCATCCTCTACCACATGTCATTCCAGACCACTGGCCAGGAACTGTGAGGCTGAGCAGGGCTTAGCAAGAAAACCCAGTGGCTGGCTAAGGGGGAGAATGGTAGGGGATGAGACAGTGAGGTTAGCATACCAGGCAGTTGGAGGACGGGCTGCTGTCATACCAGCAATGAATTCCTGCAGGTCTAAAGGCTCAGTCAGCCACTGAAAGGTACTTGGGTAAACCCTCCCAGGCCCTCAGAATGACCGAAGGGGGCTACTCTGAGGGCTGCCTGTGGAAACCAAACCAGGAAGAGACTGATGACAAGAGTTTCCCAGGCTGCAAAAAGCACCACCACCACCTAGGACCACCCATAGCCCAGGAGAGATGAACACAGCTACTCCCCAAGGCAGCTGCCAGGTAGGCCTTGGGAACCTGGAAGGAGTAAGGGAGGAAGGCTATAAAAGAGCATGAAGTCAGATAATGAATGGCAGGAGCCAGGTTGCTCACTGTTGGAGTGCGAGTGTACAAAGAAGCAAGGAAAGGGCTAGAGCAATCCATGCGGTAATGGATTAGAATGGGAGACATGAGTGTAAACTCATGTTTAGCTCACTATGGGTACAAATACTTACACAGAGCACTCACTGATATGTGTATATACACTAGTTAGCATAGGAACATTGGAGAAGGCAATGGCACCCCACTCCAGTACTCTTGCCTGGAAAATCCCATGGACGGAGGAGCCTGGTAGGCTGCAGTCCATGGGGTCGCTAAGAGTTGGACACGACTGAGCGACTTCCCTTTCACTCTTCACTTTCATGCATTGGAGAAGGAAATGGCAACCCACTCCAGGGTTCTTGCCTGGAGAATCCCAGGGACGGGGGAGCCTGATGGGCTGCTGTCTCTGGGGTCGCACAGAGTCGGACACGACTGAAGCGACTTAGCAGCAGCAGCAGCATAGGAACATACATCTTCTTACTCTGTTAGTTGAGAGGGCCCAGGAGCAATGAAAACACCCAGTGCCTGGATCTTGGTTTGTAATACCATTTTCCAATAAAGGAACCAGTGTTCTTCACAGTAGTGGTTGATTCTAGGGCTGGTGCAGGAAATAAATGAGATGAGCCTGGAGTATCTTGTAGATAAAGATACAGAGAGGAAGGAAATGCCAAAAAGATAAAACTCACAATGATAGGTCAGAGGGACACCAGAGCCAACTGAAAGAGCTCCCAAAGGCTAAAGCTGAATCAATTTGAGCAACAGGATAAATAATGTAGTATCAGATTATAACCCAAAGTATAATAACCAATCTCCATGAGTCTATGTGCATACATGCTAAGTCCCTTCAGTCATGTCAAACTCTTTGTGACCCTATGGACTGTAGCCCTCCAGATTCCTCTGTCCACGGGATTTTCCAGGCAAGAATACCCAAGTGGGTTGCCATACCCTCCTCCAGGGGATCTTCCTGACCCAAAGATTAAACCTGTGTCTCTTACATCTCCTGAATTGGCAGGTGGGTTCTTTACTGCTAGAACCACCTAGGAAGACCATCCATGAGTCTATAGTGGTAGAAATAAGTGGTTGAATGAATGAATGAAAATATAAATAAATAAATACAGGAGAAAGAGGCAAATCTCCTGTGTAGAAGAATTGCAAATAATTTGTTGATCCTCTTCCCAAAAGGAGACAACACTTACCTCCCCATTCCACACACCTCAAGTGTGGACTGTGCATAGCAACTTCCTTCCAAAGAGTACAATATGGAAAGGGCTGAAAACACAGAGTAACTTTCCAGTGGAGTGACCTGACAAACATACCTCAGCCAGGTGATCACCGTAAACATCAACAATGACAAGTCATGCTAAGAGCATGTACTCTTGCTGTGATGTGATAAGAAGAGCACTTCCTCCCCCAAACCCTTAACTCCAGCCTGACCATGAGAAAGACATCAGACAAATCCTGACTGAGGGGTAGTCTACAAAGTACCTTACCAACACTCCTAAAAACTGTGAAGGTCATTAAAAACAAGGAAAAGTCTAAGAAACAATCATAGACCAGAAGAGTTAAGGAGACATGATGATTAGATATAATGCAGTGTCCTGAATGGAATTCTGGAATGAATAAAGGGCATTAGGTTAAAACTAAGGAAATCTGACTTTAATACTAATTCATTAATTGTAACAAATGTACTACACTAATGTAAGATGGGGAAATTGGGTACAGATATATGGGAAATCCATACAGTTTTCTAAATGTTTTCTGTAAATCTTAAACTGTTCTAAAATTAAAAAAAAACTTATTTAAATGAAAATAACTTGGAGTCTTTTTAATCCTGTTTTCTGCCAGCCTTTCTAACAGCAAGGCTTTGAGGAAATTATTACCCTTTCTGAGGATATTTTCACTCTGTAAAATGGGAAACAAATTTCTCTCTAGAAGAATGAGAAGAGGTAATTCAATGCAAATTTAAATATTAATACACAGAGACAATCATTACCTACTAATTTCCTCCCTCTTAATTCTCACAACAGCTTTGTGTGACATAGATGAGACACCTGGGGCTCAGAGAGGCAGAGGGACCTGCTCAGAGTCACACAGCTGGGAGGTGGAGGAAACCAGATGTGACATTTCCTCTAAGGCGTTCTGCCTATTGGTAAAGCTTGCACTATGATGGGACCCATTTGGGTATAGGTGGGAAAGCTAGCTGTCTGTCTGGGGGCTCCAGGGCCTTTGAAGGGCAGCTTCTTCCTCTGAGAAATTGTATAAAGGAGCACAGCACAGTGGTCAGGTGTATGGGATTTAGAATCAGACTGCCTAGTTCAAGCCTCGATTCTATTACTTCCTAACTTGGGAAAGTTGTTTTACTTCTCTGAACCTTAACTTCCCCATCTGTAAAATGGGCACTGATAATAGTATCTACCTTTTTAGTGTTGTTGTGATGGTTAAACTGGTTAATCAATGTCAAGTGTTTAGAATACTACCTGGCATATCACAAGAGCTTGGTAAATCCTAGGTATCATTATCTGCAGAATGGATAATAATGCCTTGGGTTCAATGGTCCAAAGGCCCTCCTAAGTCTTCTCTTGTGGTGAACATGGTGGAAGGGATGCCAGTAATTGTTTCTTTGAAAATACCTAACAGCTTCTGCATCAAATAATGAACACTTATTTGCATATCAGTCAATGAACAAAGTCCTTGAAATCTTGAAGTCTGAAGGAAGCTTCAAAAATCATCAACATCATTTTTGATAGATTAACTGAGGCCTGGAAAGGTAAAGGGACTGGACTGAGGTCACAGTGCAAAGCAGTGGCTGAGCTGTGCCAAACACAGGGCTCCTGTTTCCCTCTATCCGGAGAAGGCAGTGGCGCCCCACCTCAGTACTCTCGCCTGGAAAATCCCATGGACGGAGGAGCCTGGTAGGCCGCAGTCCATGGGGTCGCCAAGAGTCAGACATGACTGAGCGACTTCACTTTCACTTTTCACTTTCATGCATTGGAGAAGGCAGTGGCAACCCACTCCAGTGTTCTTGCCTGGAGAATCCCAGGGACGGGGGAGCCTGGTGGGCTGCCGTCTCTGGGGTTGCACAGAGTCGGACAGGACTGAAGCGACTTAGCAGCTGCAGCAGCAGCCACTCTATCAGCTTGCTGCTGAGTCGCCTTTCCTTTTTTAATTTTTATTGAAACATAGTTGATTTACAATGT
>NW_024070207.1:74001020-74129246 GCF_014754425.2 Oryx dammah
TAGTTGATTTACAATGTTGTGTTAGTTTCAGGTGTATAGCAAGTTGATTCAGTCATATATATGTGTACATATATGTATTACACACCATATCTATGTATTATACACAATATATATGTATTACACACAAAATATTTTCTTTTTCAGATTCTTTTACATTATAGGTTTTTACAAGATACTGAGTATATTTCCCTGTGCTATACAGTAGGTCCTTGTTGTTTACTTATTTTATATATAGTGGTGTGTATATGTTAATCCCAAACTCCTAATTTACCCTTCTCCCCTTTCCCCTTTGGTAACCATAAGTTTGTTTTCTATGTCTGTGAGTCTTTTTCTGTTTTGTAAATAAGCTCATTTGACCATTTTATTTTTCAGATTCCACCTATCAGTGATATCATATGATATTTGTCTCTGTCTGACTTACTTCACTCAGTATGATAATCTCTAGGTCCATCCATGTTGCTGCAAACAGCGTTTTATCATTCTTTCTTATGGCTAATGTTACACTGTATATATGTACTGCATCTTCTTTTTTAAAAAAACAAAAAACAAATCTTTTATTTTATTTATTTATTTGACTGCACCAGGTCTTAGTTGCAGCATGTGGGATCCAGTTCCCTGACCAAGGATCGAACATGAGCCCCCTGCATTGAGAGCATGGAGTCTCAGCCACTGGGCCACAAAAGAAGTCCCTACCACATCTTCTTTATCCAAACTCATCTGTCATTGAACACTTGCTGCTGTAAACACTTTACCAAAACCTCTCCAGTCCCCAATCTTGTGCTAGGCACCCTGAGGGACTAGAAGAAATAAGTGTATCAACCATGCCGTTGCTTTTGCAGTTTTAAAAGTTAGCTTCGGGGATAAGATTTCTGTGTTACTTGGAGAATAAGAAGACAAAAATCAATATCCAGGAACACTGACTTAGATACCCTCACCTGTGGCACTGAGGCTGTCAGCAGGGGTGAGATAAGGGAGGCTTCACGGCTTTCGGGGGGAGTCAGTGCTTGATCTGAACCTTGAAGCCTGGTAGGCTGAACTCAGGCAGGGCCCTCTGACAGGGTGAGCAGCAGGAGAGAAGCTTAGTGATGGTGTACTGGTAAACTGGCTCTTTGCGTGCTGGGGGTGCGATTTGTACTATTTGTCAATTTCTGTGGTGTAAATACTCCCTCCGTGACCACTCTGAAGCTACTGATAGTTTAACAATCTGCTTGTAAAATTCCTGAATCATTAACAAGTGGCACTCAACTCTAGCATACCACTGCCTGTGGGTGAGAACCGGTTTGTTTCCAGGGCAGTAGGAGCTGGGCCTTGCAGGGTGGTGGGATGGAGTACTAGCTGACTAAGGTGGGGATGGCTCAGGAAATAGCTGGGTGCCAGCCACGTGCAGATTCAACTTAGCTATTGAGCTGGGCTCTTTGCTGGGCTCTGTGCCAGACATTTAATATGCATCAGCTCATTTAATCCTCACAACAGCTTTAAGAAGTGGCCATTCATTCACTGCTCCAACCACCCACCCTCCATCTGTACCAAGTCTATACTGAGCACCTACTATGTGTCAAACGCTGTTCAAGACACAGTGGTAGTGACAAAGTCATTGACCTAATGATGCTTATTATCTGAGTGGGAGGAAATAGATAAAGAACACATGTTTAAGTGAATTTAAAAAATTATAAATTGTGGTATTTGGATGGAAACAAAAGGTACTGAAATTGAGAACAAAGGGGCTACTGCTGTTTGAGATAGGGTTAAAGGGAAAATGTCCCTGAGGAGGTGATGTTTAAGAATGAGAAGAGGCCAGCAATGCAAGTGGTTGGGGTCAGAACACTGAGGTGGCCAGAACAACGGGTACAAAGGTCCAGAGGTAGAAACGAGATCGGATTTCTAAAACATTAAGAAGACCATTGTGGCAGAGTTTGGTGAGTGAGAGAGTGTGGCCTGAAATGAAGCCAGAGATCATGGAAGCCTCGCAGGCCATGGTGAAGACTTTGAAGGACTTAGAGTGGTGTTATCACATGAGGCAGAAACTCATTCTGGCTGCAGTGTGAGGAATGGGTTCCAGAGAAGCAGGGAAGCCAGTTAGGAGACAGTGTGTGTAGGTAAATGTTGGGAAACTAGGTCCAGGAGGGGGTGGGCCAGACAGAGAGAGGCAGAGGGATATGACCAAGATCATACAATTAATAAGTGGCAGATCCTCGATTCAAATCCAAACGCCAGAGTCCATGCTCCTTCCTACACTGTGAGGGGTGTCCCAGAAGGAGATCCTGATTCTCTGACTTAGGCCCTCAAAGCCTGGGAAAAATTTTCTCTAAGCAGAGAAATTATGCAATAGAAGAGAGCTGTATCTCCTCATGTACATTTTTAACAGTTAAATAACTTGCTATCCAAATGTTCATACACTTCCCTTGAATGTGAGTTCCTTGTGGGCGGGGATCTGAGTCATGCAGGATTTCCAGCCCAGAGCTTTGACTTGAATCAAAGGAGGAGGAGTTCTTGAATCAAATGATGACTAGCTCTTCAGTATCCTGCCAGCTCTGGCTGTGTCTGGTTTGGCCTATCCAGGAAGACCTCTTGGCTGAGTACCACAGTGAAGGGAGGTCACCGCCTATCCAAATCCCTTTCTGAGCAGCACGAGCCCTCTGGGGCTGTCACCTGGAGGCGTGACAGAGGCCAAACACAGCAACCCTGGCCTTTCAATCAGATCCAGTGCTGGCTTCTCTGCTTCCCTGGGGTGTGAGCTCAGACAAGGGGCTAAACTTCTGTGCATCTCAGTTTCCCCAGCTAGAAAACAGGACAATGAAGAGTTCTTGCCTCTGCAGGTCATTGCAAGGATCAAACAAGATCATGCAGAGAACAGGCTTGTTTCAGTGCCCAGCCCGTAGTAGGTTCTCAAGGAGCTTCATCCCCTCATCCCAGGTGCATGAGGTGCCGGAGGTATCACTAAGCCTGGGCTTCCTGATGAGTCCTGAGCCTGGCTGGGGCAGGTAAGCAGCTGAGAGAGGGGAGTATAGAACACCTTCTCCTCCCTTTCCCCACCTGCCTTCCACTCCCTCACCCTCCTCTCCCCTGCCTCTGCCTTAAGCACCTGGGAGTTAACTAATTAGAACTAATTAGCTTCTCCTGCAATAAAACCCCAGCATGGAAAGGTTCTGTAGCTCAGGCCGCTGACAGTAATCATGTTAAGTAGATATTTATTTATCCCTTTATTAAGCAAGTCAATTAGCTTGAAATATCTGAGCAGCTGATTTTCAGGCCTGGGAGCTGGGCACGTGCTGTCAAGAGTTGAAGGCCCCAACTGAGGCTCTTTTGTGTCTTGTTCTCCAAGAACCCCAAAGAAGCCAGGTCACAGAATGGCAGAGTTGGAAGAGTCGTGGGACACATATGTACAGATTGGAGGCTGAGGCCCATATCAGGGGTAAGGACTTACCCAAGATCACATAAGTGGGATGCACATAACTGTCTGAGAAGGTAGAAGATAGTAGGGAGTCCTATAAATGGCACCCACTGTATGCAATGGGAGCTCATGGGAAAATGAGATCACCTTTAGTTTTGGACAAGGTGAGTGGTCAGGGAAAGCTTCACGAACAAGACAATATGCACTTTGACAAGAGGATATTGTAGGAAAGGGCATTCCTGGTAGAATGAAGCTGAGTGTCACATGCTAAGGACTGAATGCCAGCTAGCCAAGGTAAACATGCGACCATGGGATTGGAAGGCCAGCGGTGGGTGGCCCAGTTAGGAAGCTGGGCTCTGGGCAGGGAGGATGGAGACTGGACCAGTGACAGAGAAGGAACAGGCTTGTGAGGGCAAGTCGCTGCCTCATTTGACATGACTGAGTGATGGAGCAACAACAGTCACACTTGCTGAGTACTACTGTGTGTCAGCACTGTGCGCTGGAGAAGCTTACAGTTGAATTAGGAAGGCAAACATGTTAAAGAAAGAATTCGACCCAGTGCAATAAGAGCTAGAGTTCTCTAGTTCTCTACTTCAGGAAGAAGAGACGTCTCTTCCATCCTCCAGGGATAGTGGAAAGGAGAGGGCAACTCTGCCTGCTGCTCTCAGAAATAGCTTCCCAAAGATGTTGGCAGAAGCGCCGAGAATTGATCAGGGACTGAGAAATAATTATCTAGTGTCTGCTGAGCACTTTTTGTCTTCCACATCACTTTCACATACAGTATGTATATTTTTAATCCCTCCAACATCTCTTTGGGGCAGAGAGGATAAGCCCCATTTTACAGATGACAGAACAGGTTGAGTGATGAAGCAAGAAGTAACACCACAGAGTGTGGAAAAGGCACAGCTTTGGGAATCTGTGAGGTCTGAGTTCCATTTCCAGCTTTATTACTTAACTAGCTGTATAACAGTGAGCAAGAAAATTTACCTCTTAGAGCCTCAGTTTTCCTACCCATAAAATAAGGAAGATACCTACATTTGATTCATTCAACAGTATTTGAGCATATAGCAAGTGTTCCACAAGTGTTAGTTGACTTAATCTCTGCCCTTAAATGACTTGCCTGAGGTCATACAACTAATCAAAACTCAAACCTAGGCCCTTCAACTCTAAAACCTATTCTATCCGTGAGGCCCTGACTCCCTTCAGAGGTGAGAGGAACGTTGGCATTAGGGCTGACCATGGTGGAAAGTCTTGGCTATATAAGGATAATAACCTATGTTTTCTCACCATCAAAGGAAGCTACAAAGAGAAAGGCTAAGCTTACTCAAGCTAACAGCAAGGAGGATGGAGGCTAGACACTGGCATGATCTTGCTGAAGAGGTCATGAGTCACCAACCGGAAAAGCTGTGGCTTTGGGGGCCTGGGAGATCTCTAACAACAGGAATAATCCCAAGGAGACTGAGGTGGGGTGAGGCAACACCATCCAGAGGAAGAGGGAACAATGAGATCACCCAGGCTGCAGACTGGAAAGAACCCAAATGGGTTATCTAGTCCAGCCCCCTGCCTCTGGGCAGAATTCTTCTAAAACCAGACAGATGAGAACCTCTCCTGCTTTTCAAGGTCTCCAGGGGAAAAGATTCCTCAGCTTTCCTTGGACATTCTGGAATAGGTTCCCATAGCTCGCTTGCAGAAAGTTCTTTCTTTTGGTTGATTACAATTTCTCCTGCTGCCAAGAGAAGCCTTTAGTTGCAAGGTGAGAAGGCTGCTGCCCCACTTCATGCCACCTGCCCCACTAAGCAGAAAGAAATGACCATGTCCCTTATTTGCTAACAAGCAGCTGCCAACTCCCTGGGGAAGGCGAGGCCAGCATCTCAGACCCTCCATAATGGTCCCACCAAGCTGTCCCAGCAGAGCGTTTGCCCAGGTACCCAGGCTTCCTCATCCCCAAACAGGCTGCCCCTGATCCCACCCTTGTGCCATTGCTGCCACTCTCCCTGCTCTTAGCCTGCAAGGCCTTTCTCCTTGGATTGCAGCTGATTACAACCAACGCATCCTTCAAGGCTCAGTCAAAAGTCATTTCCTCATGGAAACCCTCCCTAATTTTTCCAGGGAGAGAAAATCACTCCCTCCTCCATTTCCATTTGTATTTATTTCACTTTGCCTGATATCAGAGGTAATATTGGGTTGTGGGTCCAAAATGATTGGCCATTTCATAGGTTAAATCCAACTGTTTGCTTGCTTCCGCTCCTAGACTGTAGGGACTTCATTGTACTCATTCACACCCCTCCATGCTTATTGCTGCCCCTCCCCAACAGGGTGTGGAATGATGCTTTGTGCACCAAAGTGGCCAAAGCATGTTTACTGAATTTGTTGAAAAGTCATGATCACAAAATGAAAATGTTTGGATGGGCCATTACCAAAGCCCACTCATACATTCTTGTCTCACTTAACCCTCACAACCAGTCTGTGAAGAAGGCTCTCATTTCCCATTTGAGACATGATAAAGTTATTTACCCAGGATCATTCAGCCACTGGGATCCAGGATCCCTGCCTTTCCCAGATATAGTGAGCCTTGACCTGAACCCTGAGAGAACCCAAAGGCCTCCCCAGGATTTCTGTAACATCCAGAAGCTTTGCTGCCCAAATTCTGACTACTTTAGTTAGCCTGGAGACCCATATCCTTCACTCTTTGTCTCCAACATTCTGTGAAGGGAATGACTTGGCTGGAGATTACAGGTGGGGAGTGGACGTCTTGAGGAGTCACCTGGTAGAGTGCAGGACCTTCCACCATCTTGTCAACTGCACTTCCTCCTTGCTCTTTTGGAATAACAGACAAAGCCTTCAGCTGGATCCATTTCTGGGCCCTAAAGACTCAGGGTCTAGCCCAAAGCAGGATTACCAAGCAACTTTGCAACGAAGGCAGTCTCCATGCAAATACATCTCCAAGCATCTATAGAGGAGTTATATTTTCTTTCTCTTCATGTGTTTCTCCAAAGTATGGTACTTATCTTGCAGGTTGTTGAGAGGATTTTAAGTGGCCTTAAACAAAGATGTATATGTCAATATTGATCAGCAAAAACAAGTCCAGGAGCTGACTGTGGCTCAGATCATGAACTCATTATTGCCAAATTCAGACTTAAATTGAAGAAAGTAGGGAAAACCACTAGACCATTCAGGTATGACCTAAATCAAATCCCTTACAATTACACAGTGGAAGTGCAAAATAGATTTAAAGGACTAGATCTGATAGACAGGGTGCCTGATGAACTATACACAGAGGTTCATGACATTGTACAAGAGACAGGGATCAAGACCATCCCTAAGAAAAAGAAATGCAAAAAAGCAAAATGGCTGTCTGAGGAGACCTTACAAATAGCTGTGAAAAGAAAAGTGAAAAGCAAAGGAGAAAAGGAAAGATATACCCATTTGAATGCAGAGTTCCAAAGAATAGCAAGGAGAGATAAGAAACCCTTCCTCAGTGATCAATGCAAATAAATAGAGGAAAACAATAGAATGGGAAAGACTAGAGATCTCTTCAGGAAAATTAGAGATACCAAGGGAACATTTCATGCAAAGATGGGCTCAATAAAGGACAGAAATGGTATGTACCTAACAGACGGTATTAAGAAGAGGTGGCAAGAATACACAGAGGAACTATACAAAAGAGATCTTCACAACCCAGATGATTACGATGGTGTGATTGCTTACCTAGAGCCAGACATCCTAGAATGTGAAGTGGGCCTTAGGAAGCATCACTACAAACAAAGCTAGTGGAGGTGATGGAATTCCAGTGGAGCTATTTCAAATCCTGAAAGATGATGCTGTGAAAGTGCTGCACTCAATATGCCAGCAAATTTGGAAAACTCAGCAGTGGCCACAGGACTGGAAAAGGTCAGTTTTCATTCCAATCTCTAAGAAAGGCAATGCCAAAGAATGCTCAAACTACTGAACAATTGGACTCATCTCACACGCTAGTAAAGTAATGCTCAAAATTCCCCAAGCCAGGCTTCAACAGTACGTGAACCATGAACTTCCAGATGCTCAAGCTGGTTTTGGAAAAGGCAGAGGTACCAGAGATCAAATTTCCAACATTCGCTGGATCATCGAAAAAGCAAGAGAGTTCCAG
Organism: Oryx dammah; assembly: GCF_014754425.2. Classification (NCBI taxonomy): domain Eukaryota; kingdom Metazoa; phylum Chordata; class Mammalia; order Artiodactyla; family Bovidae; genus Oryx; species Oryx dammah. The sequence continues at coordinate 74,008,538 of NW_024070207.1, forward strand.
AAAAACATCTATTTCTGCTTAATTGACTATGCCAAAGACTTTGCCTGTGTGGATCACCATAAACTATGGAAAATTCTTAAGAGATGAAATAACAGACCACCTGACCTGCCTCTTGAGAAATCTGTATGGAGGTCAGGAAGCAACAGTTAGAACTGAACATGGAACAACAGACTGGTTCCAAATAGGAAAAGGAGTACATCAAAGCTGTATATTGTCACCCTGGTTATTTAACTTATATGCAGAGTACATCATGAGAAACGCTGGGCTGGATAAAGCACAAGCTGGAATCAAGATTGCTGGGAGAAATATCAATAACCTCAGATATGCAGATGACACCACCCTTATGGCAGAAAGTGGAGAAGAACTGAAGAGCCTCTTGATGAAAGTGAAAGAGGAGAGTGAAAAAGTTGGCTTAAAGCTCAACATTCAATTAAGATCATGGCATCCAGTCCCATCACTTCATGGGAAATAGATGGAGAAACAGTGTAAACAGTGCCAGACTTTATTTTTTTGGTCTCCAAAATCACTGCAGATGGTGACTGCAGCCATGAAATTAAAAGACGCTTACTCCTTGGAAGGAAAGTTATGACCAACCTAGACAGCATATTAAAAAGCAGAGACATTACTTTGCCAACAAAGGTCCATCTAGTCAAGGCTATGGTTTTTCCAGTGGTCATGTATGGATGTGAGAGTTGGACTATAAAGAAAGCTGAGTGCCAAAGAATTGATGCTTTTAAACTGTAGTGTTGGAGAGGACTCTTGAGAGTCCCTTGGACTGCAAGGAGATCCAGCCAGTCCATCCTAAATGAGATCAGTCCTTAGTGTTCATTGGAAGGACTGATGTTGAAGCTGAAACTCCAGTACTTGGGCTACCTGATGAAGAGGTGACTCATTTGAAGAGACCGTGATGCTGGGAAAGATTGAAGGCAGGAGAAGAAGGGGATGACAGAGGATGAGATGGTTGGATGGCATCACCGATTCAATGGACATGAGTTTGAGTAAACTCTGGGAGTTGGTGATGGACAAGGAGGCCTGGTGTGCTGCAGTCCATGGGGTCACAAACAGTCAGACACGACTGAGTGACTGAACTGAAGTGATATATTAATTTTAAAGTTTTTTAGGAGAATATGTTGGAGAAGGCAATGACAACCCACTCCAGTACTCTTGCTTGGAAAATCCCATGGAAGGAGCCTGGAAGGCTGCAGTCCATGGAGTTGCTGAGGGTCGGACACGACTGAGCGCCTTCACTTTCAGTTTTCACTTTCATGCGTTGGAGAAGGAAATGGCAACCCACTCCAGTGTTCTTGCCTGGAGAATCCCAGGGACGGGGGAGCCTGGTGGGCTGCCGTCTCTGGGGTTGCACAGAGTCGGACACGACTGAAGTGACTTAACAGCAGCAGCAGCAGGAGAATATGTAATTAGCATACCACAAATGATTTCATTGCTTAGTATGACACTGAGGAAAATACTAAAGTTCCTTTTTCAGAAGTGAGTCCACTTAAGGAAAAATGGCAACTAAATAATGAAACAGGTGGAGTGGGATGATAGCAAAAGTCATGATGGTGGCATGTGAACAACTGATATTTGTTAAATCTTTATGCTCCCTTCTCACATGCCTGGAAAGACGCAGCCACAGGGCAGCCCTGGGAAGTCTTGCAATGCATGGAGGGAACATCTGGCCAAGGTTGGACACCCTGAAAGAGGAGGCCTTATAGACTCAAGTGGACCTGGTTTGCTATCCCAGCTTGACTTCTTTCTAGAAATCTCCTTTCCTGCTTGGAGATAGAGTGTAGTCTCCAAGAGGGGATGGACCTCATTCTTTTCTGTAGACCCAGCACTTGGCATAGTGCCTGGCATATAATAAGTGTCCCAAAAATTCTAATCGAGTGAATAACTAAGCTTTGAATTCCTTGTTCCTCATGTAAAGTGAGAAGAGTACTTCCTACTGTAAAAGGTTGTTGGGAGGGTTGGAATGAAGGAAAGTTTCTCAAAGCATTTTGCATTGGGCCGAACATAAGGTCAGCCCTCAATTGGTGAGGTAGGGAGGACCATTATTTTGTTACAAATACTGTGAGGAGAGAATATGAGCTTGGAGAAAAGGTAGGCAAGGAGAAACTATGAGCAAGGCCCTAGTATCTTGGCTCACAGCACCTCACTAGGCCTGTGCACACGCTCCTGTCTTCATATACCCTTTGGTCTTCACACACCCTGAAGGGGACCAGAATCACTCATCTGCTGAAGACTGGGCCTGGACTGTCTCTCTAAGAGCTCTCTCCTCAGAATTTGGTCCAGGCACCAGAGCCAAAATGCCCTAGGCATGTGGTTTCCCAGGCACCCGAGGGTCATCCCTGTGGCCCCTCCCCTACCAGCCTCCCCAGTGGGGTTTGAGTTCTTTCACCACATGGCCAGTCGGGCAGGCCTGGTGTTGGCACCCCTGGAGCAGAGAGCAATGGTTCTAAGGCCTTGCTAAAAGAGGCCCTGGAGGGAGAGGCGGAGGAGGGGCAAGGGGGCTGCCACACCTGGGAGGGCCAACACCAGCAGCCCTGCCTCAGAGGTCAGAAAGCACCCCACAGCCCCAGGAGCACAAGAAGGGTCTGTTTCTGGGGCTAATGCAACAGGTCCTTCTTGGGGTGTGAGGTCTGGCTGTCTCAGGGTGTGCAGAACTCGAGAGGGGGCCAGCTCCCACAGAGAAAGGGGCTGTGTGCAACTGTTTACAGGTACCTCGCATTAGAGACACAGGCAGGGACCCAGAATGTTAGAGCTAGGAGAGTGGTTCCCAAACCTGGCTACATCTGAACCATATAATGCATATAGACTTTCAGGCCTGGAATCACCAGAAGGTGGGTTGCTTCTGGAGTAGTTGTGATTTAGCCAAATTTGTAAACTACTGCTATAGTTCACTCTTTTTTTAAAAATTGAGATAGAATTCACATACCATAAAATTCACCCTTTTAAAATGTACAGTTCTGTGGGTTTTAGTATGTGCCACCATCACCACTAATTCCAGAGCATTTTCATCACCCTCAAAGAAACATGCCTTACCCTCAGCCCCCGTCAGTCACTAATCTGTCTTCTGTCTCTGTGGACAGGCCTATTTTGGACAGTTCAACTAAATGGAATCATACAAAATGTACCCTTTTGTATTTGGCCTTTTACGTAGGTTTTCAACGTTCATCGATGTTGCAGCCTATGTATCATGCTTCATTCCTTTCTATTCCCAAATGGTATTCCATTGTCTGGATATACAGCATTTTGTCAAGCTATTCACCAGCTGATAGACTTTTGGGTTACTTCCACGTTTTGGGGTCTTGTGAATACCTTTGCCATTAACCTTCATGTACAAGTTCTTGTGTGGACATGCATTTTCATTTCTCTTGGGTATGTGCCTAGGAGTGGAACTGCTTGGTCACATGGTAACTCTATGTCTAACTTTTTCAGGAGCTGATAGACTGTTGTCTATAGTGAGTGTACCATTTCACATTCCCACCAGCAGAGAACAAGCATTCCAATTTTTATACATCCTCACCAACACTTGTTATTTCTCCAGTTATTTTATTTTTAATTCTAGCCATCTTAGTTGATAAGAAGTGACATCTTGTAGTTTTGATTTGTATTCCCTTCATGACTACGGGGGCTTGCCAGGTGGCGCTGGTGGTAAAGAACCCGCTTGCCAATGCAGGAGATGAAAGAGACATGGGTTCGATCACTGGGTCAGGAAGATCCTCTGGAGAAGGGCATGGCAACCCACTCCAGTATTCTTGCCTGGAGAATCCCATGGACCGAGGAGCCTAGGGGGCTACAGTCCATAGGGTCACAAACAGCTGGACACAACTGAAGTGACAGCATGCACGCATCTCTTCAAGAGTTAAGGGTCATTTATTTGTATATCTTTTTTTGGAAAAAATATCTACTTCTTCCAACTTGTCTGTTTTTTGACTGGGTGATTTATCTCTTTATTTCTTGAGTTTTTAAGACTTCTTTATACATTCTGGATGCTAGACCCTTATTGGGCTTCCCCAGTGGCTCAGAGGTAAAGAATCTGCCTGCAGTGCAGGAGATGTAGGAAACAGTTTCGATCTCTGGGTCAGAAAGATCCCTTGGAGGCAGAAATGGCAACCCACTCCAGTGATCTTGCCGGGAAAATCCCATGGACAGATAGGGTTGCAAAGAGTCAGACACGACTGAGCCACAGCACAGACTCTTATCAGATATATGATTAGAAAATATTTTCTCCCATTCTTTGGGCAGTCTTTTAACTTTCTCAATAGATGGTTTACTCTGAAACTTCTTTTTACAAGAGAAATGAAGAGACTGGGTGTGAGAGAGGAAAGAGGTTTACCTGAAGTCACATTCAATGAGTCAATAGCAGAAAGCTCTTTTTATTTATCCATACTGACTGAGCATGTAGGGAGGTAGGCTGGGAAGGTGGGGCAAAGCAGTGATATGGATAATTCAAACTCATGCCTAGCCTACCAGTTGTTTCTATTTGCCTCTGGAACACACAATGCCATTTTTGGTGGATGGTGTCTCCTGATCATTATGTCCTGGTCAACCAGCTCCTAACATTTGCTTACTTTCCTGATAGCCAGCCCATCCACACCTAGAGAGAGAAGGTGGCTTGGGTTTACAACATGCCTGAGGACCATCCACAGAGGACGACCCAGAACCTGTGCCACTGTGCATTGGCAGGCTTTGCTCTGTGGCGCATAGTTGTCCACAGAAGGCTGAGAGAGGGCCTCAAATACCCCAGTCATGGCTCAGAGACTATAAGGGACCCCCCAGAACCAAACCACCCCTGGAGGTGTGAATGTACCTTTGTGTTCATGACAGCACCTTTCACATTTCAACCTCAAAGCAAGAGGAAGTTTTTCCTTTTTCACTTTTTCTTCATGTCAAACATCAGCAGCTAATGTTAAACCCATGACAGAAATTAACTAAAATTTACTCAAGAACATGCATACTTCCTGGCTTAGACAGCAGGTAAGGACAATTGTATGAATTACCCCTTTGCTTACACTTAAATTATATGAGTTTGCTATGCTTTTAAGTAATTCCTAACATTTGAGAAAGTCCCAACTTTGTTTCTGCTCATGCAACAACTTTTTTAGATCGTCTGAAAAGGTGGCAGGTCTTGTAGCATGAAAGTGAACTTGGTTATGCTTTAAAACTATTTGAAAATGTCATGATATTCAATAGCTCTTTCTAAAATATTTATTGGAGACTTCCTGGGTATAGGGTCCTATGATCAGTTTACCCTTCTGGGCCTCAATTTCCCCCTTTGTAAACTGTAAAGCTGCATCAAGTCAGAGTTTTTTAAACTTTTTATTTCCAGTGGCAGAATAATTTTTCTGAACAAAATCTCATCTGGAACTATAACAAAAAATAACAGATCAAGTAGAACTGTTTCGGGATGGGGGTTGCCCTTGCCCCTTGAACACAGCACACTACACTCAGAGCCATTGGTCCTAGAAACCCCTACAATTCCTCAGAGAAGAGCTAAAAAGGCCCAAACCAGAAGAACCTCCCATCTTGTATTGCTGATCCATGTGTCTGGGACTACTCTCAGCTCTTTCCATCTCCTCCTGACTGGGAAAAAGTCCAGGTTAAACCATGCTTAGAGGCCACACTGTATACTGGAGCTGAGCACCCTTTGCTCCGTCATTCTTGACCAAGCTTCCTCCTATCTTCTGCTCTCTCCATCAGTCTGGTTATTCCAGAAGCTTTAGCCGACTCCAGACACAACACACTAGGGGCCCAATCCACCTACTCTCTCTCCCCAAATCAGAGGGACCTTGGAGCCCATTGCCTTATCTGCACAGAGGGAGGGCTCATGGGAGGAGGCCAGGAGGAAGGATGGAGACAGAGCACTCCAGGTCTCTGGGGCTGATAGTTGGTCCCCTCTGCCTTCATCACCTGCTTCAGCCAGACCAGCTTCAGAAGGGACCCTAGAGGGGAATGGGAGACAGGGGTTACTCTTGCCTCATTTTGCTCTCTACCAAGGTTGAAGAGAAACACAGGCATCCTGTGGTCACAGGGGAACAAGCAGGGGGAGAAGAGAGGAAGCAGAAAGAGGGTCGAAACAGCAAGTAAGAACCAAAGAAGGTAGGCATTGGGGAGGAGTGGGTCCCATTTGCCTGGTATTCTTAGGGGGTTGGTCAGCAGTTGATGGATCTCCAGGAAGACACTGAGGCTAGGGATTTGGTCTGGGAAATATGGATGGGGCCAGAGCCTATTCTTGGGGTCCAAGTGGCCAACTGTCTTGGAGGACTGGCTGTCAGACCCACAACCTCCCCTATCCCACAAATTTCCTCAGCCAACCAGGAAAAGCAGAAGGTGGCTAGGGAATATTCTGCCATTTTCCAGATGAAGAAAAGTGAGGACCAGGCAGGGGAAAGTACTGGTCATTGGCCAGAGTCTAGAGTAAGGGCCATTGCCAGCCCAGAGGAATGATGGGGGCGGGGCCGCAGCTGAGCTGAGCAGGTTGGGACTCTAACCTCTGCTTCTTTATTTAGCCTTGGATCTGAAGCCGCTGAACCAATGCTCTGGTGAGATGCCTCCTGGGGGCCGTGAAGCCAGGTATATGAGGACCCACTCCCAAGAAGACTAGCTTGGAGCCCATGGAGCCACTGGGTGGCGCTGTCTCTCCACCCAAGTTACTTCGGCAGGTTTCAGATGCCAGGGCAAACGAAGTCACCCTCATTCATGCCCCATCCTGCCAGGGCCTTAACAAAGGCCGCTTGGGTTAGGGCAGGGAAAACCAGTTTTAACAAAACTCTGTATCTCCTTGGGACGTGGCTGGGAAATGGAGGGTCCAGACTGGTAGGGCCAGAAAAACCCAGGGGAAGGAACAGGCAGTTGGACTGCGGTCCCAGGAGGCTGCTTCATTTCTCAAACACTCTCGAGCTGAGAAATTCCAGGTGTCCTTAGCCTGAAATGTGGGATTGCAATTCTCCCCATTTTATAGGCAAACAGACTGAGGCCTGGAGCATTGAGGACATAAAGGGAAGCTGTTTTAGCAGCCTAGGGAGCACTCTTTTCCCAAAATCCTGTTTCAAAGTGATACCCTTTTTGGCTGAGACCAAAGTGGAGACCAGGAGAAGTGGGCTTTAGAAATGCTAATGGCCCGCGTTAGTGGCAGGCGGGGACAATGGAGGAAGGCGCCTTGAATGGGACGGCCGGCCTGGGAGCGGGGCTCCCCACGAGGGAGCAGAGTGGGGGAAGGGGTGGGGGTGGCTGTTCCCAGCCGAAGAGATCGGAGACTGGGCTAATCGGCAGGCGCTGGAGCTGCGGGGGGGAGGAAGGGGGAGGGGATTACCTGCAGGTCGGCGGTCCACGGGGGCAAGGCTGTCAGGAGGGGAGAGGGGATGGAGGTACAAGAGCCCGGGGCCTGGGGCCGGGTGTGCAGACCCACTGAGCTGGACCCTCAGAGGTACAGGGTTGGGGGACCCGGGGCCTGGGGGTCAGAGCAAACCCAAAATTCAGGAAGGGCACAGCAGGGGCCTTGGGGAAGAGTGAAGAGGAACAGGGAAACCATTCCCTCCCTTGTCCATTCACCCTCACAAGGTGATGAGGCTGCTCTCCAGTCAGATGGCTGGCAGTTGGTTTCCCTGCTCTGTCACTGATTGGTGATGCTCACATCTGTCAAATTGGAAGAGTATTTGTTTCATAGGATCCCTGGGAAGATTCAAAGAGAAGAGGCAGGTAAAGTACTTAAGAAAGTGCAAGCGTGCTCAGTAATGACGCACTGTCATTATCCATCCGAGAAATAGCGATTCAGGATGGGCTGTGAGCCCTGGACTTGGTTTGCTTGCTCTGTGATGGAGAGGTTGGCTGTGGTAAGGGAGAGAGGAAGGGGCCACACCTTGACCCCAGGGCCTGGGCTGAGGAGAACAGGGACAGCGGACACCCTGGGGTGTGGGCAGCAGAGCCTGTGGGCCACAAGTAAGGCCCCCAGACCATGCTGGTCCTCCAGGTCTGGGGAAATGGGGCGCCTCCGGGCCTTTAGCCCGTCTGAGGGAGAGGACTACTGGAAGAACGCAGTGTATCCAGGAGTGGCTGCATGGTGCCAGGCAGGCCCAAGTCCAGACTGGCATGCTTGTCACCTTAGGAGGCCCAGACTCAAACTTCTCTGGTGGAAAAGCAGAGAAGGGATCGCAAGCAAACTCTGGAAGAGTTACAATGCCAAGTGCCCTAAGTAACCCACTGGGGAGTGAGAAGAAAATATTGCAATATAGAGAGCATTTTATTTCTTTTCACCTCATCCTTTAACAGTTTTGACATTGGACATGCAATTTGTGACTTACATCATCAATTAGTAAAGTAATACATGTATAGTAAAAACAGCATCTATGCATTCACTCTGTCCCAGACCCCCACAATCACTTGATGGCAGTGAGTAGATCTCCTATCTCCTCTTTCTCCAGGGATCACTGAGGCCCAGAGACATCAAGCCACTCACCCAGTAGAAGAACCAGGATTCACATTCACAAACTTGACCCCAGAGTCTATGTTCTTTACCACTACATTATGTATTAATAAATCTCTATCTTATGTATTAATAAATCCCTGGTGGCTCAGATGGTAAAGAATCCACCTGCTATGCAGGAGGCCCAGGTTTGATCCCTGGGTCAGGAACATCCCTTGGAGAAGGGAATGGCAACCCACTCCAGTGTTCTTGCCTGGGTAATTCCACGGACAGAGGAGCCTGGCGAACATGTCCATGGGGTCACAAAGAGTCAGACATGACTGAGCAGCTAACACTTTCATAGATATATTGAGTTGCTGTGTTCAAAGTGCTCTAGTGATAGGAATCCATGATTTAAAAGTGTGGTGACTGCTGCCCTGCTAAGGGTGTCAGCTCTGGAAGGGCCCTTCAAGAGGCTTATGGTATAGATGGGCACATCGAAGGCCTGAGAGGGACAGAATGTCATCCTAGATCACACAGCAAGAGAATGCCAGTGCGGGCTTCTAGTGTGATGTCCTGCCTCCCAGAATTAAAACTCATGACTGCTCAGCCACTGTCACATTCCCTGTGCTCCCACACCACCACCTCCACTCCCCCATGACTCTTCCTGCTCTCTCATCTTCCTCACCCCAAACAGATGCAAGCAAAGCAGCTGCTACTGGCTTCGGAGGATGGCTTTCCGGACTTTGGCCTATTTCCTCATGGTAACCCCTTGGCCTAGGCCCAGAATGGCCACCATCCAGTGGGAAAGGGGGTGAGAGGGCAGGCAGTGACCATGGAGAGAGGCAGCTCAGGAAGAAGAGGGCCTTAAACTCTCTGGGATCTCCATCAGCCATTCTTCTAAAAGGGGAGAGACATAGATGGATACAGAGCTATGTAGATACATAGCAAAGAGATCAATACACAGAAACACAATTACTTAGATAGACATATAGAAATGCAGAGATAAATGTGGAGATAACAGATAGATATAGAAACCCATAAATACATAGATATCATAGATATATAGTTACATGGCTTGAGGACATGGGAATCATAGAATCAGTCACTTTCTCTCTCTTGCTTTGAACTTCTCTGGTCTCACTCACCACCAAGTCTCCCAGCACCACCCCCACTATGGGTGGCCAACTAGCCTCTGTGCACAGCTGTGCACACTGGCTCCTGTGAAGGGCCTCTGCTAGCTCTGAAGTTCTTCCCACAGTTGAGCTGGCTGCACCCAGAGGCAGCTCCCACCCTGGGGGCTCAGCTGTGCTCCCCAGGGCCACCAGAACCCCAGTCTGTTCCTTCTGCCAGGTGGCCAACCTGTGAAGGCAGAGACCGCCTCCCCCAGAGTCTTTTCCTGGCTGCCTGGGTCCTGGAGCCACTGGGGCCCCACTGGAATCCTCTCTCTACCCAAAGGCATGGCAGGGAGCTGCCTGGTGGCCTGGGCCAGGTCTCACCCAGGGGTCTTCCAACCTTAGGTGTGTTCCGAGGCCCTGACCCCTGCAGCTAGGACAGCTGCTGCTTGGGGGGGCACTCCCTTGTCTTTGAAGGCATGGGAGGGTTACAGGGTTAGCTGGGGAATAAGGCTCCTCCAGAACCCCGTGAGCTAATGAGAGAGACAAGGGAGCATGAAGCAAGGAGCAGTTTGCTGTCTCAACTTTCTCCCTGCCTCTGGCTTGGATTTGCTCTTAGTCTTGTTGTGTCTGTCTTGAACCTCAAGAACTTGCACGGATGTTGCTGTGAGGAGAGCTGACCAGAAGGCAAACAATACCATGGGTCTGTGGTGATCACAGCAACAAAACAATTAACATAGAGAGAGACCCAGGAAGAGCCCTACCCTTTTTTTACTGGCCCTCAATAGCATCTCTCATGGCTGTCCATCCAGCCGCTACTTACACACCTCTGGGGATGGGGTTCTCACTAAGGACCTGAGACAGCTGTTCTCTTACAGAACAGCTCACCATAATAGGAAATCCTTCTCTGAAGTGAACAGAAATCTCTAACGCTATGGCTGCCACCCACAGACCTTAAATGTGGTCCTCAGAATCCCTCTGCCCTTGGACAGTTCTTCAGAAGTCTCCCCCAGAGAAGTAAAGTCCTTGGGGGCCTGCAACCTCTCAGTGTGGGTTCTCAGGAAAGAATGAGATGCCCTGTAGCCCAGAGCAGTTGCACTGCATCGTGGGAGAAGCAAGCCCCACACAAACCAAACTGGGAAGTGAAAGAGGAGCCACTAGTCAAATGAAGCCACACCAGGTTGCGTCTGAGTCTGAGAAATTCGGTGTGAGATAAGGCGGGGTGGGGGGAGGAATGTAGAATGGAAACTGGCCCAACCTGAGGAAATAGGGAAGAAAGGAAGGAGCTGGAAAGCAGGCTGGGCAGTAGGCAGGCTGGCCCATCCCTGCCTGAGGCCCAGAGGCCTTCATGAGAGTTCCCAGACGCCAACAGAATTGGGTAGAAGGGAGCCAGAGAACTGAGAGGCCTGCCCTGGGGGCATATTCACGGCTGGTTGCCCTAAAGGTCAGCACAGAGCATTCAGTTGCCCCTCTCATCCCAGGCACTGGGGAACAGCAGAGTTCCTTTAAGCTACATACCCCCAGGTCCTGCCAGCCTAGATGCGTCAGCCTGCATGGTACTTGGCAAGGGCCTGGTTGGCAGACCAGTTCCACACTGACCCCTCAGTTTCCATCAGAGCTGGCATCCCTGGAGCCCTCAGTATAAGATTCTCAGTAACTGGCCTTGGGTGCTTCCAAACCCTTTGGGGGTGACAGGGGTCCCTTCTATGCCTCCAGTCTCCCTGGAATGCTTCCCAGCAACTGACCAGGATTCTTCACACTGCAGCTGTTGCCCTGGCCTACCCTTAGTGGGTTTGGCTATTTGCTGCACATTTGTGGGTGCCTTCTTCCTGTGTGCCAGGCCTGATGCTGCCTTTTGCACACATATTGCTGATGAAGGGTTAACACCACGTGCCCTACCAGAAGTCCCACCCCCATTCTGGCATCCCCCCTGTACCCCTCAGGCAGCAGGAGTCATATTCCCTAAGGCGGTGCTTGGCAGAAAGGGGCTGGCTCCCGGCTGGCCACATGTCCCTTCCCTCCCCCTCCCTCTCCGGTCCTCAGGCAAGTGTCAGGAAACAGGATCCAAGGAGAAAGCAGGCACCTGTTCCTGGAGTTCCTGACAGGCCCCCTCGTCCTTACCCCAGCCCCTGGGCCCCCTGGCACCCTGAGAGCCTGACAGGAAAGAAGGGCATCTGCTGTGTGGCACAGGCCACCTTTTCCTAGTTGCATCTTTATTTGGCTGACCCTGTCATCACAGGAGAAGCAGTAGAATGTTGCTGTGAACAAGCCCAGCCTCCATGATCAGGTGGTCACATAACACTTTTGTAAACTTGGGCAAGTGATGTCACCTCTGACTCTCAATGTGCTCATCTGTCCAATGGGCATCATAACAGCATCCACCTCATAGAGTTGTTTTGAGGGTTACTTGAGTTAATATACGTCTTTCGAATAGTGCTTGAGACAGAGCAAACAAACAAGGAAATAAATCGTGAAATAAATTCCATTCCTCTTCCCTAAGATCTGCCTCAGGGTTTCCCAAGTTTCTGATCTACCTGGTTGTTCTCCTCAGACAGATATGGAAACTCTGCCCTTGGCTCCCGCCTTGGCCACCTCTGTACACTATCCCTTAGGCACCTAAGGCTACGCCCTACTACCCTGAGATAGTCCCTAGGGATGCTGGAGGGTTCGAGGAGCCTGTAGTGGCCAGGCCGGAGCCTGCCTGGGAACGGGTCTTCCTCCACCTGCAGCTCAGCAGGGGCCTCCCCCGAGAGGCCTCTTGCCTCCTCCTCCCCAGAGTGGGGCAGCTGCTCTGCCTCTTTAAGGCCCTAACTAGGTCATCGCCCAGATGAACATCCCCCTTGCATTCCCCTCACACTAAACAATCTGATCTGATCACTGGTGATGAGGTCAATTTCACATGGCTTTGTTCCTGCAGTGAGCTTGTCACGACCAATCATTTCCGAGCGAGGAGCCCATAATCCCGCACTGGCTCCCTTGCCCCCAGAGGCCATGGCCCCTTTCTTGCTCGCCGATGTGAGGTCCCTAAGGGCCGGCTCAGCACGAGTTTCCTCGTGGCCTCTGTGTGCCCTCCTGCTCTTCCTGGCTGCAGTGGGAGGGGGCCTTATTTGGGGTCAACCGTGGGGCTGCCAGGAGAGGGCAGGATGGGGATGCCAGGTGACCTGGGGAGACATCAGGCACCAGGGAGGGAGGTGGGTGGCTGATGAAAGAGGTCGGCAGCCAGGCATGCATTTCTTGGCTGTGAGCCCACCCAGCTCAAGGGAACAATCCTCTCGTTGGGGGTGACCCAGGCTGGAGCCTCATGTCCTGGGTGCAGGGGCTTATGAGAGATTCTGGACATACATACCCCAATGTCCACTTGCCTGGGCCCTTGCATAAAATAGCAGCAGCTATTAGGGGCACACTTGCGCACATGCCAGGTGTGTGCCAGCCTGGGCACAGTCATTCTCTGGAGGCAAAATCATATTTCTGGGATTGAAGTCCTGGATTTCATTTCTGCTGCATGCCCTTGGCCAAGCCCCTTCTCTCTGTGCCTGAGTTTCCCCAGGCATACTATAAGAGCGGTATGCCAGAGCCAGCAATACTTCCTTTCAGTGCAGAGTGTTCCTAAGCTTCTGTGGGAGGAGACCTGGAGGCTTGGGATGTGGAAGGAGAGACAGGGGTGAGTGTTTTGCTGCCTCTCTGTCTCCGCAGAGGGGCTTGCAGGGCCCCACACATAGTAAGGGTCAGTTATGTTTGGTTTTGGTGGGGATAAAAAGCATCATGCCAGAAGAAATGAACTTTTCTTCTTTATTTTGCATCCTTTTTGCATGGTTGTACTCATCCCATCTGCCTGGGCCCCAAGGAGTAGACAGTAAAAATGACAGAGAGAGAGAGCCTGACAGGGCTCTGCCTGGAGATGCTGGCTTCTATGTGGGGGCTGCTGGGGGTAGGGACACCAGGGTAGCCTGCTGGGCATCTGGGCCAGGTGGCACCCATGGCCAAGAGGGAAGAGGGAAGGCCAAATGCCAGGCTCTGGGCAGGGGGGCTTTGGCCATGCCATCTCATGTCTCATTTAGTCCTCATGTCACCAGAGAGGCAATGGACTGCTCCTGCATTTCACTCATGAACACACTAGGGCTGCTCTCCTTCAGCTGCAGAAGTAGTTGGTGTGAGGAGTGAGGTGGGGAGGAGTGGGGGATGAAGCAGGGAGAACAGAGCTCAAGGCAGGTTTAGAATAAAGCAGTGGTAGGAGACTCCTCTTTAGACAACTGTTCTCTGGGAACCCATCCTCCAAAGGCTGGGCCTAGCACAGGCCTGGATCATGGTGGCAGGGAAAGTACATCAAGTTTGGAATCACCCAGACCTGGCTCCTAGTTTGTCTACCACTTCACGGCTGTGTGACTTTGAGCAAGCCACACGCCATTCAGAGCCTAGGTTTTCTCCTTAGTCTAATGGAGATAAATCAGCTTGGCCTGACAGGGCAGTCAAAAGGATTCATTGAGGTGCTGGCTGCACTAACAATAGATGCCAAATAAGTGTCCTTTCTTATTCCAGTTCATTAACGAGTCTTGCCATCTTCATCTCTAAGTAAATCCCAGATCTGACCAATTCTCCATTCCTCCACTGCTACCGCCCCCCTCCAGGCCACTATCATCTCTTGCCCAGATCACTGCAGAAACCTCCTCGTGGTTTCCCTACTTCTATTTTTGTCCCTTACCAACTGTTATTCACACAAAAGCTAAGTGATCTGTTTTAGTCCTAAGTCACTCATGTCGTTTTGCTGCTCAAAATCCTCCCAGGGCTTCCCATGTCACTCAGAGTAAAATGTGAAGTCCTTATCCATGGCCTGTAAGGCTCTTCATAGTCTGGGCCCTACGGACTCCTCTGGTTTCCTCTGGGATCACTTTCTTCTTACTTTGTTCTAATTGAACTTACCTCTTCCGTAATTTGACCCCACAAAGCTGATTTCTGCCTCAGGGTCTTTGCACTTGCTGTTCCCTCTATCTGCAACACTTTCCCCCCAGTTCTTCTCAAGGCTGATTTCTTCATGCCCTCCATGTCTCAGTTCAGATGTTAGGTTTTTAGAGGATTCTTCTTCTTGAAAGCTTTCTTAGTTCTAAGTTCTTGTCGTCTGGGAATTCTTGCTAATGTCTAACCTACAGCTGTGCTATATCATTTTGCCTTGTTCCTTTGTGCTCTGCCCTTCACATGCGATGTCCTTTTAAGAACTCATCACTCAACTCTGAGACTCTCAGCACTTACTACGGCTGGGGTTCTGCTGGATAAAGCCCCCAGACAGACTGTGAGTTCCCAAAGGTACTGGTAGGAGAAGAAAATGGTAGTTTATTAGGGCGCCTAAGGAAGGCCAAGCGTTTGTGCACAGGTGCTCTCACCTGGTCCTCATGTCATATGATTTACTTCTTACAACAGTCCTATGAGGTAGGGATTCCTATCTCCACTATACAGATGAAATCAAGGCTCAGAGAGGCCAGGTGACTTGGCCAAGATCACACAGCTTCTTGTGCAGTAGCTTCCTGATTCCAGGGCTTGTTTTTCTATCCCCCACGCTAGAACAGATACCATGCCACATACACAGCAGAAGTATTCCTGGAACCCCTGATAAGACTCTTTAAGTGCTTGCTGAATACCCTTAGAGTTACCCATTAGCTGTCTCTTTTGCAAGCGTCCTCTGATGGCATCTGACTCCTGCTCTTTGTTGCCTGTCTCCTCTGCTGGAAGGTGCCCTCATCCCTTGGTCAGTCTCTGCTTGGTGTTGGGGAGGAGATGCCACCAGTCTCACTATCCCTTGTAATGACCACCCTGCTGCTACGGTTTGATTCCATCACACTGGGCAAAAAGCCCCAGGGCATCTCCTCTGGGCTAGGCTCCAGGCTGGCCACAGGGGACCAGAGAGAGCCCAGACGAAGGGCTCACTCTTACACCAGGAGGGGGTGGCGCATGAGTCCCTGGGAGTGCAGGCCTTGGCGAGGGTTTCCTTAACAGAGTCGGAAATCCTTGGACTGAATCTAGTACCAGGAGGGATCTATTACCAGGAGATGGGGCAGAGGGGGAAGGGACAGCGCAGGCAGAAGCCTGGAGATGGGAAGAGTTGGGTGAGTGGCTGGGGGCGGCAGGAGCTTTGGGTGTGTGGAAAGAGTGGCTGGAGTTGGTAGAGGGACAATTGCGGCTGGGCCACCCCTCCCCTCCCCTCCCCAGCTACGTCCAGCTCTGCCAGCCATTCTTTCTGCCCAGTTCCCCTGAGACCATGTATGCCAGGTTATGACAGCCAGAAGCGTGAGGGCCAGGATCCAGGGGCTGCCAGCTCTATGGCTTTGGGGGGAGTTGGTCCTGGGCATTTTTACAGACAAGAGACTCTGCTGTGGTGGGAAGGGCCAGTGCTGGGGATCAGCAGGTCTTGGCACTTGGACCAGGAAGAAGGGAGAGGCGTGAGCCTTTGTCTAGGGCAGATAGCTTTCACCCTTGGCAAGAGACAATTACCACTGTTCAGGCCCATTAACAGCCTAATAAATTAGAAAGAAAGCATTAGCACTTGGGGGAGAGGGAGGTGGTGAGGGAGGCGAGGCCAGATGAACCAGGAGCCAAACTCCCTCCCCCTTGTGGGCCTGAAAGGACAAGGGGACTCTGGGATCCAAGATAGCTTGAGTACCCACCATGGGGCCAGCCTGAGAGCTTTCAGACAGTTTCTCACAGGATTCTCATGGCAGCCTGAGGGCTGGACACTTTCGTTCCATTGTTCAGAAGGGAAAACTGAGGCACAGAGGGAGCCAGAGACATGCCGGAACTTGCCCAGGATCACCTGACTGCAAGAAGTAGAGGCCCTGAGGACTCTTCCACCACCACCCAGGGTGGCTGGAGGGGGATGGTGGGAATGGGGGTGGGGTCGGGATTGGCTTGCCCACCTGAAACATTTCAGTTTACAGCCTTGTAAAGTATATATGTCTGACTATAAAGAAAGACTTGTTCACACACGTTTGGGACGGCCTCAGTGCAAGAAGATGGCAGGGAGCTCAGAAGATCTAATTGCTCATGTCATCTCCGTTGAATTTGGTCTATTGGGAAATATCTCTTCGAAGTGTTTATCACATCCCCTGTTATAAATAGCCACGCTCGGCTCTCCTTCATGCCTTCCTGCAGCGGCTGCCTGGGAGCTGGGCTGGCAGGGGTCAGGAGAGAGGAGCTGCAGAAGGAAAACAGGCCCTCCGGAGAGGGAGGGCACCTGGCTGCAGGGCTCTGGGAAGCAAGCCTGGAGGGCACTGGCCTTCGTGGAGCACAGAATCAGGGTGACTATCTCACCCCAACCTCACTGCATCCCAAAGTAGGGAGAGGGTCTTAGCATTACTCCCATCCCCTTGGATCCTTTTGTGTAAAGAGAAGCAGCCCATTCTTGCCTGTTAACATCTTGTAGAAAAATTCAGACAACAAAGGGAAACTGGAAAAGGAGAAAATGTCCTTGTGTTGCCAATATTAACATTCCCAATATATCAACGGTGAGACTGAGGCTCAGGGAGGCAGCAGACACCGGTCTGTGGTGCTGCTGGGCCTGAAACCCCACTCTAGGGTTCTGTGAGCCTGGCACAGGGCCAGCCTCCTGGTGATCCAGGGCACCGTTCATCTCTCCCTGGGAGGAAGGTAAAACAGCAAGCTTGCAGGATTTATCCTTTTCACACACACACCCCTTTCCCTTCTGCAGCTACAGTGTCTCTGGTCTCAGCAGGTCTGACCCACCCTGTATCCCTACTCCACTCATTTCCTCCTACCTCTGCTCTTGTGGTTCCAGCTCCAGGCCCACCTCTTCCAGGAAGCCTTGCCTGAGATTTGCAGCCACCAGTTTCCCGACTTTCTCTGATCTTGGTCTGGGCCTCCTCACTTGCTCGTTTGTCTCCCTCATGTCTCCCTCATTGATAGTCTTAGTTTCCTGTGGCTGCTCTAACCCACTACTACAACTTTAAAACAGTGCAAACGTATTCTCTAAATCTCAAGGCCAAAAGTCCAAACTCAGTATCAGGTGTCAGCAGGGTCAGACTCCCCCTGGAGGCTCTAGAGGAGACTGTTTCTGGCCTCTTCCAGCTTTTTGTGGCCCTCAGCATTTGTTGCTTGCAGCTGAACTACTCTAATCTCTGCCTCTGTGGTCAAAAGACCTTCTCTTCTTTTTCTGTGTCAAATCTCCCTCCACTTTACCTCTTATATGGACACCTCCTTCTTAGAGTGTAATTGCATTTGGGGTCCACCCAGATGATTCAAGATAATCTCCTTATCTCAAAATCTTTAAAAGCATTTGCAAAGATCATTTTTCCACATAAGGGAACACTCACAAGTTCAGTGATTAGGACCTGATACCTTTGGGGAACCTTATTCAGCCCACATTAGGTGCCCACCTGGTCTTTCTTTTTGTGAGACTGGAAGGTCCCAAGGGGCAGAGGCAGTGTCTGGTGTCTCTGAATATTCTCTGCAGCACCTCCATCACACTCAGAGCCTATAACAAGCCTCTGGAAAAGTTGGCTGGCTGACGGCAGGCCAGGCAGAGTAGTTGGCATCCTGCCTCTTCTGTCCATGGATCTACCGTCAACTCCTAGACATACTCCTTCTGGCTCCTGGGATCACAGGGCAGTATGAGGGGAGCTGACTTCTCACCTCCAGGCATCTGACAAGGCCTTTCAGGATGAATTCACAGAGATGAATGCCTGGCAGGACATCCATAGTCAGAGCTGCTCGTTGGTAAGGTTTGGAGCATGGGTCCAACTATAGGTGGGCGAGCTAAATTCATCAGCCTTCAGTCTTGTCCGGATAGACAAGAAGGAGGGGCTGAAGTGTACAAAGTAATTATGTCACGGAGAAAAGTCAGATCTTTTACTCTTGGATCCTAAAACCCAGTCCTCAGATGCAGGCTGACCAGAGGGAATAGGTAAGAGGGCTGGAAACAGAGTAAAGAGATCTGCTCCTAAATAAATCCAAGAAGCTGTAGGCTGCATCTGTAAGGAGCATAGACATTTCTAGAACAAGGAAGTGAAAGACTGCCCTGGAATATGCTGTCAGCTGTGGACCCACATCTTTAGGGTGCCATAGACATACTGGAGAAGGAAATGGCAACCGACTCCAGTGTTCTTGCCTGGAGAATACCAGGGACGGGGGAGCCTGGTGGGCTGCCATCTCTGGGGTCGCACAGAGTCGGACACAACTGAAGCTACTTAGCAGCAGCAGCAGACATACTGGAGCATAGGCAGGGAAGCAAAAGCAGACTGGGGAGGAAGCTGGAACTCTGACCTCAGGAAGGAGAATGGAAAGAGCTGTTTGGCTTGGAGAAGACTCAGGAGTTTTGGTGATAGTGATGCTCCAGACCTCTGAGGGGCAGAGAGAGAAGACAGAATGTAGGTGGCCTCAGGTGACAGTGCTGTGACCCTTGAACAGAAGCCATAAAGAGATGAAGTTCAGCCCAACTCAAGAGAGAGCTTTCCTAGAGTAAGGGTTATATTGAGATGATCTCTTTCTTGCTAGTGAATGAGCTTCCTGCCTAAGGAACTAGGAAAGCAGAGGCAGGTCAAGAATTTGGATGGAATATGGTAGAATGGGATGAACATCACATGGGGATTTAAGCAGCTCAGACTAACCCTTGGAGGCCAGGGAGGGCCTTCTGCCCATAGACCCTTTCTCCTCTTATCCATGTTTCCTTTGGGAGTCCTTTCTCTCCCAGCCCTGCCATCCACAGACTTACTCTCTCCCTCCTCAAAAGACCCAAAGCACTGAGCATGGCATATTGGAGCAAATCATTTAGCAAATTATCTCCTCCATGAGACTGAAGGCCTTCCACAGAGAGGGGATTTCAACTACAGGTTCACTCTTCCCCTCTCCCTAGACATTGCCCAGTGCCTGGGCCACTGTGGCCACCAGAGAAGAAAGAGAATGGTGCCAGGGAGTGGTGGGCAGGAGAATGGTCCATTGCCAGCCCAGAGACTTGGGAAACTGAACAGATTCACACAGATTCAAATAAAGGAAACACATCCCGGGGAGGGTGAACGGGGGCCCTCAATATTCTTTCAGGCCTCAGAAGACTGTCATGAGTGCCAACCCAGATACCCTGGCATTTTCTTTTTTACTTTGTGTCCTTCTGAGAGAGTTCTCCCAGTGCAGGCTCTGTTCCCAAGGGGCTCTCCCTCCCTGCTGACCCCTCTGGCTCACTCCAAGGCCCCTCCAGATGGGCCCCATCCTCCCTCAAACCCCCAGCTGGGCCTGCCAGCTGGACCTTCTCAGGGAGTGAGGCCTCAGGAAGGTCCAGAGCCCACCCAGCAGGCTAGAAGGAGAACAGCTGCCTGTGGGCTGAGAGGGGTGCGGGGTGAGGTTCCTTCATAGGCAATCTGCCTTGGAAATGGATGAACTAAGCACGGGGATAGAGGTGGGAGTGATTTTATTGGCCATAAAAAACGTGTCAAGCCCAAAGCACCTCCATGTGCCATGTGCCCACTTAAACACTACATGTGCATGGCAGTCAGTGCCCTGCACCAAGAGCCCTGAAACCCAGGAGTCTGCTTCTGGTTGTGCCATTGATTCTCTGTATGACCTTGGACAAGCCCTTCCCTGCCCCCATGCCTCCTGCTCTGGGCCTCACTCAGGCATACCTTCAAAACTGAGCAGTGCCAATTTATGGCATGAATGACATTGCACTAGGCAGAGGCCAGGCCCCAGCTGTTCTCATGTGGAGATATTTTTGGTTTGCTCACTCATTCACTGACTCCCCCTGGACTGGAAGCTCTCTGGAGGCAGGCATCTGTCTCAGTCATCACTGTGTCTCTAGTACCTAACTCAATGCCCTGCACAGAGAGGGTTTTCAATCAATATTTGCTGCATGAGGAAAAGAATGATAAAGGCTGGATAGATAGCCAACCCAGAAAATACATCTGCACACACTCTGGCCTACAATTCTAGCACATCTAGCATAGTCTCAGACCCTATAAACCCATCTCTCAGACATGCTACAGGACCATGGCCCCAGTTTAGGAAACCTGGGAAAGACCTAAGACAGTATTATGCCCCATGTGAGCAAAAGGCTTCCATGGGCCTGTTTGGGGATGAGAACAGGGGTGATTAAGGAGTCAGGAGGTATGAGAATGGGAATATGAGATGAGAATGCTAGACCACCTTACCTGCCTCCTGAGAAACCTGTGTGCAGGTCAAGAAGCTAAGTTAGAACCAGACATGGAAGAATGGACTGGTTCCAGATTTGGAAAGGATATGTCTCCAGGCTTGGCTGGGACATGGTGGCCCTGAGCCAAGGAGCTATAAGGAGTGCAAGGCTGCCTCTGCCTCAGCTGTGGCCTTACGTTATGATATAAGGCCAAGGAGAACACAGTGCCTCCTTGATGGTTTGATGTTTTACCCCAAGCACATAAACAGATCCTCTGCTTGAGACCTCAGAATCTTAGGTCTTTGCACCAGTGGCAGTCAGTTGCCCCCAGTCTGGCAAACTTGATAGAGTCCTGAGCCTTTAGGGATGAGGAACAGCTCCTGGGTCATGGGATCTCACCAAGAGGAAGCTAGGCCTGGGCAGCCAGTGGGCTATCCCATAGCCTCCCACCTGCCCTTACATCCACTCTGACAGCTCTCTCAGTCCTTACCAGCCTTAACTGGAGTCCAAGTCCCTGCCTTGCCTGCTTATCAGGCTCGTGGGGGACAGGCAAATACTTTGTGCTTAGTCGCTCAGTCGATTTCGACTCTTTGCAACCTCATGGACTGTAGCCTGCCAGGCTCCTCTGTCCATGGGGATTTTCCAGGCAAGAATACTGAAGTGGGTTGCCATGCCCTCCAGGGGATCTTCCCAACCCAGGGATTGAACCCAGGTCTCCCATATTGTAAGCGAATTCTTTACCGTCTGAGCCCCCAGGGAAGCCCTTTGACTGAGTGGATCACAAGAAACTGGAAAATTCTTAAAGAGATGGGAATACTAGACCACATTTCCTGCCTCCTGAGAAACCTGTGTACAGGTCAAGAAGCAAAGTTAGAACCAGACATGGAAGAATGGACTGGTTCCAAATTTGGAAAGGAGTACATCAAGTCTGTATATTGTCACTGTGCTTATTTAACTTATATGCAGAGTATATCATGCAAAATGCTGGGCTGGATGAATCACAAGCTGGAGAAATATTAACAATCTCAGATATGTAGATGATACTACTCTAGTGGCAGGAAGTGAAGAGGAACTAAAGAGCTTCTTGATGAGGGTAAAAGAGGAGAGTGAAATAGCTGGCTTAAAACTCAACACTCAAAAGATCATGGCATTTGGTTCCATTACTTCATGGCAAATAGATGGCGAAATAATGGAAACCGTGGCAAATTTTATTTTCTTGGGCTCCAAAATCAGTGTGGATGATAACTGCAGCCATGAAATTAAAAGACACTTGCTTCTTGGAAGAAAGCTATGACAAAATTAGACAGCATATTAAAAAGCAGAGACATCACTTTGCTGACAAAGGTCTGTATAGTCAAAGCTATGTTTTTCCAGTAGTCATGTACGGATGTGAGAGTTGGACCATAAAGAAGGGTGAGTTGTGCCCAGGCTTTTGCTGTCACTTGGTTTGAGTTCTGTGTTGCAGTCCTCTTTCAGTGGGACAGACATCCTACAGGCCACAGGAAAGCTGTTTGCCAGAATGGGAAACAATGGGGCTTGAAAGGTCAGCCTGGCCTGAGTTAAAATCCTGCTTCTGTCACTTCTAAGCTGTGCAACCTTTGGGAAGTCACTTGACTTTTCTGAACCTCAGCTTTCTCATCTGTAAAGTAGGGACATCAATACATACCTACCAAGGCTGTTGCAAGGATTCAGTAAGATAATCCTTATCTAGCACTTAGCACAGGGCCTGACACTGACCTTCCCAGTAGACGGTAGATCTCCCTGGTAGTTAATATTGGTGAGGCCTCCTCAAAGTGTGGTCCCTGGACCAGCAGGGTCAGCGCTACCTGGGAGTTTGTTAGAAATGTGGTCTCTGGCCTCATACCCCAGACCTGCTAAGTCAGAATCTGAGTTTTCATAAGATCCAAAGGTGATTCCTAAGCAGGAGAAAGTTTAGGAAGAGCTAGGCTTGTGCCCAACCTTTAGCTGGTCATATATGAAGAATATGCATTTCTGGCAGCCTGTACAAGAAATAGCCTTCTACATCCTTAACTTCAACTAGTAATAGTAATGGTTGCAGTAGTGAACACGTATTAAACACTTGCTATGTATGTACCAGATATTTGGGGTGTATTACAGCAACCCCATGAAGTTAGTTCTACAAATAGCCCCGTTTTACCAATGAACAAAGGTAAGGCAAGGTTAAGTCATTGGCCCAAAGTTGTGGGGGGTGATTAATGGGATCATAACACAAACCCAAAGCCCCTGCCTCTAAAACTCATGCATCAAGGGCATAGTACCTAGAAGAATCCATACTTAGTGAGCAAAATAGTTGATTCCATACCACATGTACCCACTGAATTGCTTCTCTCTCTACCTGGTCCAGGCCCTGGAGATCCAGAGATAGGCAAGTCACAGGCTCTGCCTTCAAGTCACCCCTCAGTCCACTGTAGGAGACAGATATCCAAATAAATGATGAAGGAAGGCTGTCTGCGATCCCTGGTGTGCCAGCAAGGGCAAACACAATGCCATGGGGGCACAGAGGAGAAGAGCCAGGAATTCTGCCTGCAGCCTGTCACGATATTTCCATGCTGAGGCAGCTTTCCAGTGGTTGGGTTGTGCCCAGTTAAGGCTTCTCTTGTTAATCTCCAGGCTCTTAGCCATGATTAAAGTGCCTTTCAGATCAGCCAGTGAGGCTAAGATTTGAGGGAGAAGAATTTTGGCAAGAGGGGTGAGGTGGTGGTGGTCAGGTGCCCTGGATTTGAGCCCCTGTTTTAGGTTTTAGGGCTTCCCTGGTAGCTCAGCTGGTAAAGAATCCACCTGCAATGTGGGAGACCTGGGTTCAGTCCCTGGGTTAGGAAGATCCCTTGGAAGAGGGCATGGCAACCCACTCCAGTATTCTTGCCCGGAGAATCCCCATGGACAGAGGAGCCTGGCGGGCTACAGCCCATGGGGTTGCAAAGAGTTGGACATGACTGAGCAACTAAGCACACACATAGCCTTGGGATTCAGGGAAGCTTGGGGTGCTACAGGCCATGGGGTCACAAAGAGTCAGACATGATTTAGTGACTGAATAACAACAAACAGCTTTGGACAGTTGGGCCCCAGGTTTCTTCAGGGATGAAAGGTGATGCTATGGATGGGATTCCAATCTGTAATTGAGGATCCAGGGGCCTGTTGCAATTTCTCCAGGGCAGGAACCAAATGCTGTGTACCCAGCACCCAGTCCATCACCTGGGCTGGAGCTGCTGCTCCAAAATACCTTGTTGAATGAATGTTGAGTAAGGAGTCGCAGCAAAAGGGGCCGGAGTAATCAGATCCTACCCACGCCCCCACCCTCATGCCCAGAATCCCTCCATCCTCAGCAGAATTCAGGCAATCTCCTCTCTCTCTGCAGGGCTCTTCTGTCAACCCCAAGCTGGAGTCAGTGATGCTGCTCTCCATCAGGGAAATGGGTCCTTGAAGATGCTCCACCACTCTGCACCCACTCCACAGTTCCAGTGAGAATCCCAGAACTGACAAGGCTCTCAGAGATGAGCCCATTGTACAGATAGCAGAAGAGCCAAAGGGAAGGGCCTGGCACTGCAAAATTCAGGGAACCTACCATGGGACTGGAACAGGTAGCCATAGGTTCTTGTGCTTTGCATAGGGCCTTCCACCTGTCCCTGCACTTGCCCAACTGGGACCCCCATGGCTCAGGGAAAGAAAGGAGTACCGTGTGAATGGAAGAAGAAGGTCTGTCACACAGAAAGATTGGCCCTCGAGCCCTAGGGGGGCAAATTGGGAGTGGAGGGAGGGTCCAAGGTGGCAGTGCCAAGGACAAGGCCATACATAGGCACGAGCTGATGGGGAAGCAAGGGTAGCACAGGCAGGAAGCTGCTGCTGGAATGTTGAGGACACATGTTTCCCATTAGGCCCTCCTCCTCTTGCACCTACTCTCTCCTCTGGGAAGCTGCGGAGGGAGAATAAATGCTGTGATGTGTAGGTGAGCCCCGTCATACAAGACTTGTTGGCAGGAGCTCCCTGGGTAGACCCCTCTGCAGTCCGAGGCTCCAGGCCCAAGGCCCTCCTCTGGGCCAAAGCCCCAACCAGCTCGCCCAACTTGTCTGTCTTCTTGGTGCTGACTCAGCAGCCTCAAGGTCCTTGGCTGGGACATGCATGAGATGCCCTCAATCCACTGGCTTTGAGTCAAACACATCCAAGTTTTGAATCTGTCTCCCAACACTTTCCAGGCTGTGTGACCTTGGTTAACTTACTTCTCATAGCCTTGGTTCCTGCAGCTGTGAAGTGGAGGAAATGATCCTTGCTGGCCTCCCTCCCCATGCAGAGTGGAGAGGAGCTGAAACCACACACTGAATTCCTGAGCTCCTGTCTGTCCATGAGTGCTGGTGGGGTCAGGAGTCCCTCACCTCTTTCTTCTCCCCAACCCATCCTGGCCCTGCCTGGTGGGGAGGCAACTCAAATCTCAGGTCCTCTATGCAGTGAAGGTACCTCTGACCCCTCAAAATCTCCCCTTAAAGCAGCCATCCCAAAAGCAATCTCAGAAGCCTTTTCAGAGAACAAAACATAGCCACACAATCACCCTCTACACACACACACACACACACACACACACACACACAGTCTAAGGAACGGAAGGCACCCTGAGAGTCCTCAAGCAGAGCCACCAATAGCAGGGCCTTCACTTAGTGCTTTCCATGTATCATTTCTTCAACTCTTAGCCACACTCGGAGGAGGAGTTACCATTATCCTCTCCATTTAGCAGGTACAAACAAAGGATTTTTTTTAAACTGAAGTATAGTTGATTTACAAAGTTGCGTTAGTTTCTGGTATACAGCAAAGTGATTGTTATACATATAAATATATATATTCCTTTACAAAATATTTTCCATTATAGGTTATTACAAGATACTGAATATAGTTCCCTATACTATACAGTGGAGAAGGAAATGGCAACTCACTCCAGTACTCTTGCCTAGAAAGTTCCATGGATGGAGGAGCCTGATGGGCTACAGCCCATGGGGTCGCAAGGAGTTGGACATGACTGAGTGAATTCACTTTCATACTATACAGTAAGTCCTTGTTCTTTATCAACTTTATATATAGTAGTTTCTATCTGTTAACCCCAAACTTCTAGTTTACCCCTCCTCTTACTTTCCCCTTTGGTAACCACAAGTTTGTTTTTATAAGACTGTGAGTCTATTTCTGTTATGTAAATAAGATCATTTGCATAATTTTTTTCAGATTCCATGTTTAAGTGATAGCATATGATACTTATCTTTCTCTGACATTTCATTTAGTATGATCATCTATAGGTCTAACCATGTTGCTGCAAGTGGCATTATTTTATTCTTTTTCATTGCTGAGTAGTATTCTGTACTATTCCAGTAGTATTCCACCTGGCTTCCCAGGTGATGCTAATGGTAAAGAACCCACCTGCCAATGCAGGAGACATAAGAGATGCAGGTTTGATCCATGGGTTGGGAAGAGTCCCTGAAGGAGGTCATGGCAACTCACTCCAATATTCTTGCCTGGAGAATCCCATGGACAGAAGAGACTGGCAGGCTACAGTCCATAGGGTCGCAAAGAGTCGAATATGACTGAAATGACTTAGCATTTGTGTGTGCACACACACACATACACATACCACATCATCTTTATCCATTTATCTGTTGATGGACATTTATGTTGCTTCCACATGTCAGGTATTATAAACAGTGCTGCAATGAACATTGGGGTACATGTATCTAGATAGGACTTTCTTACTGTGAGTCTCGCAGCTCCAGAATGGCTGAGCCCATTTCATGCAGACTCTAAAGCATGACTCCAGCACGTTTCAGCCATTCTACATAGCTATCTCTCAGACTTGAGGAGGAGATTGGCAGGGACACAGATCATTACAATTGATATCCAATTATTGGGATATATTCATATGGTGGAACAGTGCACAGCAATAAAAAAAGAACAGTCTACTGGATGAATCTCCTGGACATTGTGTTGAGTGAAAGAAGTCCAATACAAAAAGGAACATACTATAGAATGCCACATTTATATTCCATGTATCTGAACTTCAAGAACTGATGGAACTGATCCATGGGGATAGACATCAAAATAATAGTTACTCTTGGGGCAGAAGGTGGGGTTGCTGATGGGGAGAAGGCCAGAGAGAGCCTTGTGGGTGCTGGAAATGGTCTACCTCTCCATCTAGGTGTTGGTTATCTACATTGATATATATATATATATATATATATATATATATATTTGTATATAAATTCATAGAGCTGTAACACTTAAGATCAGAGCATTTGACTGTATGTAAATTATACCTCAATAGAAAAGGTATTTTTTCATTGTGTATCTTTATTTTTTCTGTTTATTTTTAATTGGAGGATAATGCTTTACAATATTGTATTGGTTTCTGCTGTACAACAATGTGAATCACAGAGCACCAAGCTGAGCTCCCTGTGCTATACAGCTGCTTTCCACTACCTATCTATTTTACACATGATATTGTATATATGTCAATGTTACTCTCTCAATTTGTCCCATCTCTCTTCCCTCCCTGTGCCCACAAGTCCATTCTATACATCTGCATCTCTATTCCTGTCCTGCAAATAGATTCATCAGTACCATTTTTCTAGATTCCATATATATGCATTAATATATGATATTTTTCTCTTTCTGACTTCACTCTGTATAACAAGCTCTAGGTTTATCCACCTCACTAGAACTGATTCAAACGCATTCCTTTTTATAGCTTAGTAATATTCCATTGTATATATGTACCACAACTTCTTTATCCATTCACCTGTCGATGGACATCTAGGTTGATTCCATGTCCTGGCTATTGTAAATAGTTCTGTTATGAACATTGGGGTACATGTGTGTTTTTGAATTATGATTTTTTCAGGGTCTATGCCCAGTAGTGGGATTACTGGGTCATATGGTAGTTTTATTCTTAGTTTTTTTTTAAGGAAAAAAAATCTCTCCATACTGTTTTCCATAGTGGCTGTATCAATTTAGATTCTTACCAGCAGTACAGGAGCTTTCCTTTTTCTCCACATCCTCTCCAGCATTTATTGTTTGTAGATTTTTTTGATAATGGCCATTCTGACCAGAGTGAGGTGATACTTCATTATAGTTTTGATTAGCATTTCTCTAATAATGAGCTATATGGGGCATCTAGACAAAGTATTTTTAAAAATCCAATGTGCCAGATCTCTGTGTGGCTGGCTCCTGGCCATTCAGGTCATCCCCTAAATGTCACGTCTTCAGAGAGACCTTCCAGGATTTATCCCCTCACTTAATCTAATCTGGTAACACCCCACCTGTGTGCCTCAGTTACTCTCTCTTTTATTACTTTGCTTCCTTTTATTTTTGGCATGTACCACCAATGTGCTGAAGCTTCCCGTCACTGACCTTTCCCAACTCACTGTTCAGTGACTTCTCATTGGTCACTTGGACTCAGCCATGATAGGAGAATTTACATGACAGAAATCAGTAGACATTGCAGGTCAAGGCTCTCCCTCTCCAGAGCTGGCTGTTAAACATTTACCAGCACTCTCTGTAAATCTCAATATTTGAAATTATCTTATACATTTGATTACTTATTTGCTGTCTCTTTGGAATGTAAATTCCACAAGGGTAGGCTCTGTGACTTACCACTTTCAATTGTTGTATCCCCAGTGCCTAGAATAGTGTTTGACATCTAGCAGGTGCTCGGTAAAGCCTGGTTGAATGAATGAGTGTCTGATGGTAATGCTGTGGAAGCACAGAAGAGGAAACAGTTTAACTGTGTAACAGAGTAGGAAACATTTGAGCTGGAACTTCCATGATAAGGCAGAATTTGCCCAGTGGACAAGAGGGAAAGGATTCCCCAGCAAAGGGAGCAAAATGGAGGCCTGAGAGAACATGGGAGCAGCTGGGGAAAGCCCAGCAGCTGGAGCGGCCATATTGTAGAGGGGTGGGGTGGGGAGAAGCATGGGGAGTAATGGAGAAAAGTAGGCTGGGGCCACAGAATGAAGGGTTGAACTTTCTCTTGTAGGTGGTAGGAAGCCATCGAAGCGTTCTAATTAAAGAAAGAATCTGATCAAGTCTTTGCAGGCAAAATGCCTCTCCTGGCAGCGTGGAGGGTGGGTTGCAGCAGCATGGCTGCAGATCTAGTCACCTCTCCACAGTTGCCTAGGATGGAAGGCTAGTCTTTTGAACCCTCAGGCCTCCTCACTGTTTTCCCTGGCTGTTTCCTCTCCCTCAGCCCTCAGTGAAGATGGAAAACAGCTGGCCCTTCCCTTAAAGCCCACTGGCCCTCTGGTCTCTCAGCCTTAATTTCCACTGGCCACACTTCTCAGTGTGGCCCAGCTTGGAGCGGGCAGGCTGCGCGGCCCTGCCAAGGTTCCCTGAGGGAGGGTGCCCAGAGCGGGCACAGGGACTGTCTGAGCCTTCTGATGTTCTGTCAGCCACCCCACGTCCTGTTCTGGGCCCCAGCCCGCCTGGCCCCAGAGCAACAGCAGCCACCACCAGGGTTGCTGCTAGAAGAGGAGGGTTAAGGGGCCTTTGTTGTCTGGAGTGTTGCTATGCAGGGCCGGCCACAGGCAGCTCTGAGGTTGGGCTGTGGTCTGGTGGGGGGCTCATGTTTGGCAGCAAGGCAGGCCACCCCAGCCTGGGCTCCTGCTCCAGGCAGGGAAGGCTAAATTAGAGCCTCCAGCCTTCCAATTTAGAGCACCAAAATAAACCCTGGAACATTCCTGCTTGGGCCCCAGCACTCCAGGCTCCAGGCAGAAGCCAGGCTTTTCCCTCTACCCCACAGTTACAGAGGTCGGGGAGCTGGGCAGTCAGAGCGCGCAGGCGGCAGAGGGGTGGGCACTGAGTCAGGGCACTTATCCTTGTTTCTATAATCACTGCACTTAAGTTCCATCTGATTCAACTCATCTCATGCTCAGTGGCAGGCATGGGGCTAGCTCAGCCCTGGGATGACCCTGGGGAGTCATATTAGGACTTACCCATCTGGGAGATGCCTTAGAGACCCTCTGGGCCACAGTTCTTATATTACAATGGAAAAAGGAGGTCCATCAAGGAAAAAGCACTGTCTCGAGGTCACGCAGCAAGTCAGGGGGCAGAGCTAGGACTCGAACCTAGGGCTCTAGAGCAGAACTAATTCCACCTAAGGCAGGCCCAGGGCAACTGCTGCTTGAGCTTCAGAGGGCACATCAGGGGTGCCCTGGAGGATCTCTGGCATTCCACTGACATGCAAGACCTGGGAGAGGCTTCTTAAAGATAGGGCCTGGGAGCTGGGTCAGGGCAGAGGGCAATTTAGGCATAGAGAACAGGTCTGCCAAGTCACAGATGTGGGAAATCTCATGACGTGTCTCGTGGCCAGAACCGGGAGCTTGATGTGGTCTAAGCACTGCATGTGTTCATGGATGGACCTACCCCAGGAGCAGCTGCTCCCTCTCTAAGAAAGAAGGAAACTGGAATGATGATAACTGTCATGAAACTAATAGTGAATATTTATTAAGAGCTTACCATGTGCCAGGCTTTATAATAAGTGCTCATATATGTTGTTTTATTTGATCCTTGTGACAACCTTATCATCCCCCCTCCCCGCTTTTAAAGGTGAGAAGACCGAAGCACATTGACGTTTAATGACATAATTGAGGTGACACAGCTAGCGCTGGAGCTGGGATTTGAACACAGGCAGTCTGGTTCTAGGGTCTGTGTACTTAATCACTATACTATAATCATGTCACTGATAATTATAAGAATGAGTTAATGTTTCTGGAGTACTTATTATGGGCCAAACATTGTTCAAAGCTTTTTGCAAGGAGTAGCTTGTTTAATCCTCATAACAACTTGATGAGGTAGGTATTATTATTATCCTCAACATACAGATGAGAAAACTGAGGCAAAGAGAGGGGAAGTAAGAGACAGCACTGCTTTTGTAAGCCCTTTTCAAGTGGACAAGGGCAAAAGGACTTGCCAGGCAGAGGAAACAAAATGGAGGCCTAAAAGAGCATGAGAGCGTGTGGGGAGACCTGGCAGTTGGAGTGTATTGTAGGGTGTAGGGGGACAGACATTGGGTGGTCCTGGAGGTTGCCCCATCCACACAGAAGGTCGACTTTGCAATGTCCTGAATGAGGGGAAATGAGGGACTCTACCTAGTTGATTAGGATTTGGGAGCTGTGCAGGTAAGCCAGATACATCCTAAGAACCCTTCTTATCTCAGCAGGTAGGAGACAAAAGGTGTAGGACTCAGGCCACCTCTCCCATGGGCAGACAGGGCCAAAGGGCATCTCTTCAGAGTCTCTCTCTTTCCTCTTCATGAAGAACTCCCCCTCTTGGGGAATTTGATCATTCTTAGAGACACAGAGAATGCCAGGACCACAAGAGAGGCCTGTAGTGTGACATCTGTCCTCCTGGCACTTTCTCATGGCAACAGGGCCAAAGCTGAGGTTCACAGTGGTAGGGAAACTCATCCACTGTGCCTTAGCTCAGAGGTGGTGGAGCTGTGGTTCAACTCCCAGTCCCCAGACATCATTCTGCTCCTTACACAATCACCTTTCAAGCAGGTCCTTGAAGTCAGAAGAGACCTGGGCGTAGATGATGGTGGAGCTGTCATCCAAAACCATGGAGGCCAGAAGGAAATGCCACCACATTACTAAAACCCCAGAAGAACTGTCAATCCCAAATTCAATCTCCGGTGAAAATATCCTGCAAGAATGAAGTGGAAGTAAAGATAGTCTCAAATGAAGGAAAACTAAGAGAATGTGTGACCCACAGATCTCTTCTAAAAGAAGTGCTAAAGACAGTTCTTCAGATGAGAGGGCAGTGAGGGCAACTTGGGAAAGGGGTAGACGTTTATTTTGTCATGTTGGTCCTCATCACCCTCCCCACCCCAGACCCTACTCCTCTCTCACAGTCCCTCCCAATCTGGACAGCCATGCCCTTCGCCCCCTTGCAGGGGCAGCACTCAGTACCTGGGGCCTGGGCCTATAGGCGAGGCAGAAAGCAAAGGACATATGCCCAAGATGTGGAATCTTGGAGTGCAGAATGGCACATACCATCACCACTGATTTACTGGGCAACTTGATGCAGGTTTCTGGTCCTTTCTGAGCCTCCATCTGTCCAATAGGGATAAGGACCCTTTTGTGTGGCTGAGATAAGAGAAGGGGTGGAGAGCCAGCTAGTGGTGTGTAAAAAGGCTGTCCAGATACGAGGGATGGTTATTATCATTCCTTTGCTGGCCTCCCCTCTTTCCAGCCAGCCAGGCATCTGCAGCCGGGGCTGGGGGCAGGCCACTTAGCAACTCAGCTTCCTTTTACTTCCTCCCTGGGGCCCTTGCAGTTCTGGATTCCAAGGCTTTGATGGAAGGGGCAGGAGCTGCCTCTTCCATTAGCAGTCTGGGCTGCCTCACCTGGACCTACATTTTCCCATGGATTCTTTGTGCTACCAATTGCTTCTTTGTACCTGCTATTGAAAGGACAGGATGTGGGCCAGAAGTGGGTGGCTCTTCCACTGGGTGGGGCTTGGGAGGAGTCGCTGACCCTGCTGTGCTCTGTGCTCATGTGGAGGCTGGGGTCTTCTCTGATTGTAGGCTGAGCCCTGACCACAGAGCTTAGGAAAGGGTGGACAGAGGAGCTGGGAGTCATAGCTGCTTGGGCTTGCTTGCAAAGTTGGCAGGACAATGATGCAGCCAGGCCTGGACACTGAGAAAACTGCTGGAGAAATCCAGAGATCTGGCTTCCAAGCCTACTGAATCATTGTCCATCTTTGGCATTCATTCTCTTTTTCCTCCCCAAGCCTCACATTTCCCATCTGTGTTCTGCATGTGATTGTGTGTGCGTAT
The DNA here is from genome assembly GCF_014754425.2 of Oryx dammah. Classification (NCBI taxonomy): domain Eukaryota; kingdom Metazoa; phylum Chordata; class Mammalia; order Artiodactyla; family Bovidae; genus Oryx; species Oryx dammah. Next base: position 74,040,997 of record NW_024070207.1, read on the forward strand.
GTATGTGCGCTGGGGTGGACAACTAATCTCTCAGATCTCCTCAAGTCCTGACACACTGTGGTTCTCAGCAAGTGAGTTAAGGCCTGAGGCAGGAGGCCCAGGGGAAAAGAGAGTCCTGAAAGCTATCTGGGGTATGATGCGGTCCCTGCTAGAGTACATTGTTGCCTGCCCAAAGACCTAGGTGTTCCAAGTCTTCTTGTTATCATCTATATAACCTTGAGCAAGCTACATAATGTCCCTAATGTCCTGAGGCGTGAAGCCTGAAGAAAAGCTTTACTTTTCTCCCATGGCCTTTACCTTGATAGAATCTCAGTGGGCTACAGGGAGGACAGGAGATGCCCTTTGTCTCTGATTGGAGGGTTCTTGGAACAGCTATGAGAGGAGCTTGGTATCAGGAGGTCCCCAGCATGGCTCCCATACTCAGCCTGGCCTGGTCCCCTGCATAGCTGGCTCCTTGGCAAGCTGACACAAGTCTCTTTCAGCCCCTGGCACTTTGAGCAGACTAGTTCCGCTCTGACTGACTCTTCTGAGGGCAATCACGGGTTTGGGCCATCCTGTTCGTCCTGCAGATGGCTTCCTCAGCAGGTGGCAAAGGCTTTTGGCACCCCACGTTCATTGTTGACCCTGAGGTGACATCATGCTCTAGATAACAGGGCTTTGAATTCACCTGGGGCCAGGTGATCCAGACTAGTAAGGGAAATGGCCCCTCCACATGTGACTCTGAAGGGCACATGTGAGGAGGAAAAGAAGTTCTTTGGCCATATGGCAAGTTCAGAAAGCCTGGGGGTTCTTGAGGGTGTTGGGTCCAGGGTTTTGGGGTCCAAAACAAAGTCAGTTTGAGTCCAGGCTGCAGTAGCTCGTGAAATGGCAGGGAGAGAAAGGAATTTGTGAGGGGAGAAGGTCAGAAGCTCAAAGAGTCCCCTCCCCTAGGCTCCTCACCTGTGTGCTAAGTTGTGTCCGACTCTTTGTGACCCCATGGACTATAGCCCACCAGGCTCCTCTGTCCATTGGGTTTCCCAGGCAAGAATACTGGAATGGATAGCCATTTCCTTCTCCAGGGGTTCTTCCCGACCCAGGAATTGAACCCACATCTCATTATGTCTCCTGCATTGGCAGGCGGGTTCTTTACCACTAGTGCCACCTGGGAAGCCTTGGTCCCTAACAGCCAATCTCTTTCTTCCCACGTAAAGAAACACAGGCATTTAAGAAATGGTTCCCCATTTCATTGTCATCTAGTAAGGGATGGAGGGAGAGCAGTGCCAGACAGTAAACCAGCCTGACTGTCCCTTGGCCCTGTAACGTCCTTCTCTGCATGGCTGGGTGCCCGTCCTTTCTCCGAGGTTGGTTCTCCACCTTCCCAAAGCAGACTCTGAGCCATCCCAAAGTCTTCCAGGAGATTCATTTCCAGTTGAAATTAGCTGGAGACAGATTCAACAAAAACCCCTGCTGGATATGGCCCCTGCCAGCTGCCTAAGAACAGGCATAGTCATCCCAGCTCTAGAACAGATTTGATGCACAATAAGGGCTTGGGCCAATTCACAATCTAGGTCTCTTGGGTCATGGAGCAACACATTACTGTGTCCTATTTCCAAGCTGTCAGATTAAGGCACATGGTACGTACTCAGTGATGGATGAATGAATAAATTAGCGAATGAATTGACTCTACTTCCAGTTATCCCATCCATCCTGCCCTTGATGCCAGACTCCATCTAGCCCTGAGCACCAGCCTGCCCTGGACCTCCGTGCCCACCTGAGCTCAGGGAGAAGGAAGAGAAAATCAGAGTCATGAAATGGCAGAACTGGTTTGGCCCTTACTTGTGGAACCCAGATGACCCAGTTGGGGAGGCCACTGTCCTGAGAGGTGAAGGTACTGGCCAAAGGTGTTAGGACTCGGCTCTCCTGCCTCCATTGTAACACATGGCAGGGATTTTTGTTTAGTTTGTGCTCCAGAGGTCCCACTCCAAAGTCAGTTACTTCCCAGGCTGCACTGGGACTTCAAAGCATGGCAGGATGGCATCTGGGCTCTCCCCACTCCCCTTCGCCTCCAGCACTCCTGGGGCTAGAGGGTGGGAGTGCCTTTGATCAGCCAAGAGTGTTGACTGTCCTTCACCGGGCCTGACAGCAGAGATGAGCCAGAGGCTGGCCCATGCCCTCTGAATGCCGGGAGAGCACACAACGTCACTGGAGAGAAAGTCCAGCCTCCAGCCTGGGGCCTCCCACATCTGGGGCACGCCACCCAAAGCCTGCACAGCTGGCCAGCAGGGAGGCCCCCAGCTGGGGGATGTTTGTGCTAATCCTTAGCAATGGAAGCAGCTTGATAGCTAGGCTGATGTCTCCAGGGTGGGCTGCCACTCAGCGCTGGGGGCTTTGCTTCCCAGCAACTTTCCATTCTCACATTCTTCCTCTTGACTCCCTGTCTTGTGAATCCCCCACCCCCAGCTTCTCCCACTTACCACTTCTCCAGGAAAGGTCATGAGTATGGCAGAAAAAGCCTTGAACTGAGAGTCTGGAGACCTGGGGTTTGTCACTGTCTTGCTATGTGATCTCTTGCCCTCTCTGGACCTCAGGCAACTCAGCTGCAATGCAAGGGGGCTGAGGCAGATGGAACTGTCTTGACATTGCTACTTGGTGAGTCTCTGAATCAGGAAATGTGATTTGTGACTGATGAAGACCCATTCACATCTAAGGGTCGCTAGTTTTCTGTCCTGTTGGGCTTGGGTGGCTTATCTCAGCACTCTAGCCCCTGGCCATGCCCCTGAACCCAGTGGTAAAGGAACAGAGAAGTCAGGTCCCAGGGCAACCTTTGATCAGGCTGGGAGAGGAGAATAGTAGAGGGAAGAACAGATTGTGTGTTTGAACCCCCAAAGCCCCATCTGTCCTTGGACCCATCACCCAGGGGACAAAGCCAAGAAACCTGATGATTGATAAATCCAGGGGAAATGTATGCAGACCTTCTCTAAGAACAGGTTTTCTGGGTCCAGATTTCGCTTGCTCCCAGAGCCTGGTGATACTCAGGCAAAGTGCCCTTTTGTGGGAGAGAAGACCACCCCACAAGGCCTCCCCAGCCAGTGAAGGATGGAGGCTTGTGGGTGAACTCCCAGGCTGGTCTGTCCTACTCCTGGAAGCCCTCATGCCCAGTGGAGCCAGGAACCACTACCATTACCTGTGCAAAGCATGAAGCAACAACACAGGCCTTGCTTGTTATGACTGGGCAAAACCTGTACATCATGAACCAAACTGATACTCTCTAGCAAGGGGGTTCCCCACCAGAGCTTTCCTCTCTTGGGGATTCTTCAGGGCCACTGAGTGCTGGGCTGGGAGGAAAATGAAAGGGTAAAGCCTCCAGGGGTTAGGTTGTAGTTGAACAACCCCAGTTGGCAGTGTGCTGTGAACTGGGGCCAGAGAAACTCAGGAGTATGCCAGTGACCCAGGCTGGGAGGGCCTGGGTTTTCAACTATCATCTTGCTAGGCACCAAGACAGAGTCTTTCTGCCTGTTTTGAGATGTAGGTTTTAATCCGTGAGAGCTGTGGGCAGCTGGGGCTCCTAGGGTCCCGGCCTCACCTCTGCTTACAGCATCCCATTCCCATACATTGAGCTCAGGATCAAATATTTTCATATGCCACGTGTGTGCATGCTCAGTTGCTTCAGTCATGTCCGACTCTTTGTGACCCTATGGACTGTAGCCCACTAGGCTCCTCTGTCCATGGGATTCTCCAGGCAAGAATGCTGGAATGAGTTGCCATGCCCTTCTCCAGGGGATCTTCTTGAATCAGGCATTGAACCCAGGTCTCCTGCATTGCAGGCAGATTCTTTACCATCTGAGCCACTAGGGAAGCCCATAACCCTGCACAAAGGCAATCCCCACATGGCCACAGCTTCTATCCTGAGCCACCATGGGCCTGAAACTGGCCTTCTCAGATGCCCATCTGTGGAGTGGTTGGGCTCTGGCCCCCTTGCCACTTTCTCCAGGGCATGGGGGGCGGATGAGCTCATGGCTTTGACATGCTTTGCACATCTTCAGAAATTCCCAAGGCCTGCCCAAGCCCTAACTGGCCCTCAGAGGCATTGCAAGTGCAGGTGCTGCTAGAATAGGAAGGTCTCCTCTGGCTTCTAAGAGGCTGCTGATGCCCCCGAGACAGCAGACAGACATATTTGCAGGCTCCAGCCCCAGGTTCTGAGCAGCCTGGAGGCCCAGGCCTCAGCGATTGCAGCTTCATGTTCTCTGGTGATCAAAGCCTTGTAGCCCCCACTCCCACCCCATGTGCCACAGCTGGCCAAACTGGGCATCAGGCTCACAGCTGGCTTGGATCCAGGGACACAGGTGGAGCCTCCTGGGTATCCACAGGCTGCTCATGCCTGTGTCAGGCAGCCCAGCTTTGCAAAGCATCGCCACAGAGGCAAGCAGGGGCTAATGAAGGGTGCGCAGGGGTCGGAGCTTCAGGCTCCTTGGGTTCATTCTTTCTCTGGCAGGAGTGAACACAGTGGGACAGAAGAACAGTGAAATACAGGACTGAGGGAGGCCAGGCTCTTGCACTGGGAAGAATAAATGATGTGGAGTCAGGACTGAGTGAGCCGCAGCTGATTGGCTGGGCAAGCTTGGAAAAGTGACCTTTCACCCTTCTTGTCAGAAACAGATTTTGAGTCTCTTTTACTTGCCAAATATATAGGACTTCCTTTCATCTTAACAATGCTTCTCCAAGAGAGGCCTTATTAAGCCATTTTACAGATGTGGCAACTAAGGCTCAGAAAGGTGAAGTGACTTACCCAAGCTCAAGCAGCAGAAAAGTGGCAGAGCTCATATTGAAATCCAGGTCTGTAAACAACTATGTAGCACAGGGAACTATATTTATTACCTTATAATAAACTATTAATATACTGGAAAAGAATATGAAAAAGAATATATATGTATGTTAACTGAATCACTTTGCTATACATCAGAAACTAACACAGCATTGTAAGTCAACTCTACTTCAAGTTTTAAAAAGTATTTGACATAAAAAGAAAAAAGAAACTCTAGGTCTAGCTGAATCCCAGGTCCGTGTGCTCTCCCCTGTACCTAGCTGCCTCTGGTTGAGAAAGCAGAGGAAGCAGAGCCCATGTCTGCTTGACTAGTGAGTGGCTGAGCTTAAGTGGCAAAGCTGGCACTAGTCCCACATGGGGTGGAGGCTGCCCTGGAGCCTCCTAAACCCAGACATCTAGGCGCTGCCCACAATCCATGAAGGCCACGTCCCTATGGAGGGCACCAAGTTCCTGAACACCTGGCTCAGAGAAGCCCTGAAGGCCTCTCTCCGCAGTTCAGTGGACTGGAAACATCTGTGCTTCTCCTTAGCGTCACGTAGGCTCCTTCCTACCAGTGACAGCCTAGGTGGTCCTCTCGTCTCTCCGAGGCTTGGCTTTGTCCTTGGTGAAGTGAGGCTAAAGTTACCCTAGCCTGCTGGGATGTCATGTAGGTTAACTGAAATAACCCTTGGGAGGGGTCTGGGGTTCCAGATGAGCCAGAAGCAGGGAAGAAGTGGTCTGAGAATGCCTCACCCCTGAACACCAAGGTGGAGTTCACAAAAGCACACTATTGCTCAGTTTCTAGGGCCTCATCGGTTCTGTTCCACAGACCAGATGCTGGGGGCAGTGTATTGGTGATGGTGGGGTAGCGATGACTGGGGAGGTGCACATCCAGCTGAGACATGGCTGCACCCTCATCCCCAAATTTGCGCTAGGAATTAGACAAATATGTGAAGGAACTTTACTGCCTTCATGTTTGTATTAGTCAAAAATGGAAAACAACCTAAAAGCAAAATGTTAGGGGACTGGTTAACTAATCTGTAATGATGGTACATGGAGCACACACATTAGAATCACAGTGAACTTCCAGTTAAGGTAGCTGCAGATCCCTTTGCACCAAACTCAGAGTGATGGATCACCAACATACTGTAAAAAGAGAAAACCCAAAGACAGCCTGGCTCAAAAACTGACAGACACCTGGTATGCACAGAAGCACGTAGCAGCAGGTGCTGCAGCAGCCTACCAGCCCCTAGGTTGGAGCACAGGTGGTGGGGTGCCCAGAATTCAGCTCCTGGGGAGCTACAAGGTCTCCACCTTGGGGTGGGAGGCTGGAACCAGGCTCACTATGGAAGTCAGAGGGAGGAGGGAGAGGGCCCTCCCAGGAAGAGCTGGAAATGCCTGCTGCTGCTGAGAGCTCTGCCTACAAGCCAGTGTGGACTGTGTTGGGCATGCAGAGCTGGAGGGGCCAGACCCTGACTCATGACCAGGGAGTGAAGTGAGCCATAAGTACTCATTGGAGCCAAAGACCCCTAACACCCCCTAGGGAAGCCCTGATTGTGGCCTGGGGGGTATGAGGGACCAGCGTAGGCAACCATGAACACCCTGGATGGGGAGGGTGTGGTAGCACTAAGGGAGAGAGACAGACAATAGAACATTGACACAAACAAAAACAGCACCATCTCTTCCTCTCCAAATGAGGCTGCAACCCCAAATTCCAAAACATATAAAGAAATCTAATGCTTGGAGAGAGCCAACAAAGTTTACAATCAGTACATAAATTTATTCCAGATGAGGTTTTGGAGAGCAAGCTGACAGATTTTGAAAATAAGCATGTCTAGAGTGTTCGCAGAGATAAATGAAGGCATGATAGTCCTTAAAAGGATGAGATATGATTGCACAACAGCAAGAAGTGAGATAGGAAAAGAAAATCAATTACAAATATTTGAAAAAAACTTGGTCATTAAAATAAAAAAGAAAACTGCCATAAATGGGGTAGCTATAGATAGGACCCAGTCATGGGAAGAATTAATGAATTGAAAGCTAGTATCGAGTGAGTCACACCAGCATAGACACAACCTTCGAACAAGCAGTTAAAAGGTATGAAGGCACATACCAAGAGGCTCCAGCCTAAGCCTCACAGAAAGTCCATACAGATAATGGGGAACAAATGAGGAAAGGGCAACACTTGAGAGACAGTAGCTGAGAATTTTTCAGAATTGAAAGAAGGTATGAGTTATCAAGGAGAAAGGGAATTTGCTCTAAGGACTGAGCAGAAAAAAAATAAAAATAAATCTATATATGGACAGGCCATGTATAGAAAATTAACAGGCCATTAAAGGTAAAGAGAAGACCTTACAGGCAACAGCAAAAAAGAGACGTGCTCTGTCCAAGGGAACCGTCCCACCTTCTGTGCTGCACAGCTGGAGACACGAGGCTGAGACTTGCATGGTAAGTAGCTATTGTGACTCCATGATGGGATAGGCTGTTGTTGAGGACGCTAGTAGGCCACCTCTAAGGATGACCATAGGCACAGTATTGATGGCTTTGAACTGTACCTCCCCAGCATGGTATTCCTGCTGACCTGTCTCCCCTTTTCCTGTCTTTGTGACCAAACAGCCATTTTCCTTTATTTGTTGCTGCCATCAAAGAGTCGCATGGGGGAAAGGGCTGGGAGGAAAACTCTTCGTAAAGCTCTGGCCTCAAAAAAAGTCACACAGTACACTGAGCCTTGCTTTGGAGCAGGTGATCAGGATAGAACAGCCCTTATATAAGACCACCACCATCTCCCCCAGACCTGACAGGTGACAGTGAAAGAGGGCTGGCCCTGTGATGAAGAGGGCATCCCATACACCTGGGAGTCACATGCACTCAGCTTTGCATCCCTGCGTTGTGACCTCCAGATGACATGCCTTTGATTGGGCAAATTATTTTCTCATTTGTGAAACTGGGTATAATACTCATCCCAGTGGGATGGCTGTACAGAATAAAGGGGACCCTAAAATGAATGGGACGATGCTGTGTAAGCTGTAATGTGGTAGATTACTATGACCACCTCTCCCAGTTCCTAGATTGCCTGGAACCCAGCTTCTCCCCCTGAGTGATTTCAGTTAATCCTCACAACAGCCTTATGGGACAGTATCCCCTGTTTACAGAGGAGGAAACTAAGGGTCCGTGAGCTAGAAGATTTGCCTCTCTGAGTACTCATTGGAGGAGCCAGGACTTGAACCTGGATATGTCTCATTCCCAGCCTGTTCTTTCACGCTGGGCTTGGCCTGGGCATGAATTTATAGATGGGTAATGGAAGAGAAGGGCTGGTGTGTTGGAGCCCCTATTTCTCAGGGAAACTGAGGCGACAGGGCCAGCTCCCAGGCAGAGTCTGGGGACAACTGCTAGCAGAGGAGCTCAGGAGGTTGAGGTGGGTGAGGGCAGACAGCAAAGAGTAGGGGCGTTTCTGACTGCACTCCAGCTGGGGACCACAGCAAGCAAGTGGCCTGCCTTGCCAACCCCAGCTCCTCTCTACAATGCCCCTGTCATCTAGGGCAGCAGTCCCTAACCTTTTTGGCACCAGGGAGACAATTTTTCCCAAGGGTTGTGGGGTGGGGGATGGTTTCGGGATGATTCAAGCTTGTTACATTTATTGTGTACTTTATTTCTATTATTATGACATCATTTCCACCTTGTATCATCAGGTGTTAGATCCCAGAGGTTTAGGACCCCTGATCTAGGGCAAATCATTTAGCTCTCTGCATCTCAGCTTCCTAGTCTTTCTGTTAGGGATTACAGCAATCCTTGCCTCCTGGAGCTGTGTGGTGTATGTACAGCACACAGCCCAGTGCTCACATTGAGGGGCCTCTCTGGACCCCTTCCCATCACCTTCCCAGTCCTTAACTCTGGGCTCTGCCCAAACTGAGTCTCCCTTGCTCCTTGTTCCTCCATGCCTTTTCTTGCCTCACATTCTCAAGGAGGCAGAAATCCAGATTTCCTGGCTGTTTGGAAAGATGGCCAGCCTTTGGTAGATGAGAATGGAGTGTTCATTCATTCTGTTATTTGCTCACTGATTCCCATATTAATTGATCACCTACTATGTGCCAGGCACTCTTCTAGGCACTGGTGAGGGAACAGTGGGCCAAAGAGACAAGAACTCTGAATTCACAGAGCTCATGTTTCAGTGACTTCCCTGGTGGCTCAGATGGTAAAGCGTCTGCCTACAATGCTGGAGACCTGGGTTCAATCTCTGGGTCAGGAAGATATCCTGGAGAAGGACATGGCAACCCACTCCAATATTCTTGCCTGGCAAATCCCATGGACAGAGGAGCCTGGCGGTATACAGTCCATGGGGTCGCAAAGAGTCGGACGCAACTGAGCAACTTCACTTTCTTTCTTTTTCATGATTCAGTAGAGGAGAAGTCCACTTCCCCAGTGGAGGCCCCCAATGCAGGCCTACCCCCTGGTCAGTTGCCACATTAGACACAGAATTTCAGCTCCTGCTGAGTTGCCTGGCTCTGGGGGCACAGCAGAGAGCCCAAGAGAACATGGAACTGTCTTCTGTCTCCAGACAACCCCAGCCCAGGCAGCTAAAATCTGCAGCTGTCTACAAAGCCCACAACCTAGGATCCAAACCTCACTCTGCTGTTCATTAGCTTTTTGACCTTGGACAAGTTCGGTAACTGCCCTAAGCCTCTGTTTTCTCATCTATCAAATGGGCATAAGAATAGCACCTACCTCATAAGGTCATCGTGAGGATGAAATCACACACATAGCATGCTTGAAACAGTGTCTGGCATATGGCAGGCGCTCAGTGCCAGTTCAATGGTATTGTTATTATCATTGCTATTTTAAGTTTATTTTTTAGTGAAGTATACTTGATTTACAATGTTTCAAGAAACAGCGAACTGACTCAGTTATATATATATTCTTTTTCCATATAGGTTATCACAGAATATTGAGCATAGTTCTCTATGCTATACAGTAGGTCCTTGTGTATCTATTTTGTATGTAGTAGTGTGTATTTACTATTGTTATTATTATCATCCCCTGAACTAAGGTGTTACAGGCCTTTGATTTTGTGCCCAGGTTCAGTTTTGGAAGATATGCCAATTCTTGACCCTGTGACCAGGCCAAAATCCAAGTGTCAATGTCTCAGGAAGCCCTCCCACTGTGGCCCTGGGGGAAACCAGTCTGAGCTTGAGGATCCTTCCCAGGCATGCCCTCAGCACAGCATAGAGAGCTTGGCTCACATGACTCCTTTTCAAGGAGACTTTCCCTGACCACTCCACCTAAAATCCTAAATCCCTAGCACTCTCTCTCCCCCTTCACTACTTTCTCTTTTTCCATCTTTCATATTACATATTCTACTTAATTCAAAAATATCATGGACTGCCTCTCCTCTGTAGAATGCAAGCAGGAAGAGACTGTCAGCTCTGTGGGGCCGAGTAGGCCAAAGGCAACTGGCCAAGAGATAAGCCAGATAGTTCAACCTGCTGGTTAATAGCCACAGGACAGTCTCTGCCTTAATATAAGACTCAATTGTCCCATTAGAAGTACCAGGTGGGTGGAACTAGTGGTCTCAAAGGACCCGCTGAGCTCTGACTTAGAACACCCTGTGAGAGTTTTCATGGCACACAGAGCAGGGGCCTGGACTTCGCTCAGACTTGCACATTGTAGAAGGCTGTGCCACAGGCAGTGTTAGGGCTGCAAGTAGAATTTCTCTACCCCTCACCCTGGGCCTCCCAATCCCTGACCTTTGTTAGGAAGGCCCTGAGCCTGGTCCCCCTTCAGTGGTGCGAGTTTTCAACTCCAGCTCCCTGTCCTGGGTCATGGGGCCTCAGCCTGGGCCTTCATCCCCTCTGCTGCTTTACCACTGGCCATGGCTGGCTGCACGACCCCTTTAAGGGTGACTTGGTGATGAGATACTGGCATGTGTTCTCACGAGCTGCCCTCTCTGGCCAAAGACTGCCTTGTGGTTTGCAGATGGGGTGAACCAACCCTCCAGGAGAGCTTGGCGGGTTTGTGGACGACTGGCTCCTGGCTTTAAGTGCTGCCTGGAATTCCATCTTCGCCCTCTCACTCTGAGTATGAGGGATCTGCTAGGGTCCAGCACAAGTAGGACCTGGCACCTGGCACACAGCCCTTCTCTCTGCCTAGAAAGAGGCCCCATCTGGAGGAGGCAGCTCTCCATCCTAGCATGGGGCCCTTTATTCGTGCACTTAATTAGGTGAGTATTGTGTGCTTTAGGGGCTGGGGAGATCATTGTAAGCAAATACAGACACAGTCTACTCTTTGCCTCTATTTACATTCTGGAGGAAGAGGTGGCGTTAATACAGGGGCCTTGAGGCACATCAGAAACTGGGGCAGGAAACCCTCTGTTTGCACGTACATGGTGGTGGAAGCTATGAGCATGGATGAGACAGCTGAAGAGAGCATGTACAGGGTAAGAAGCAAAGGGACTTGAGATGGAACCAGAAAGTGTCTAACATTTCAGAGGAGACAGTGATGGCAAGGAGAGTGACGTTTACTGATCACCTACTACATGTCAGATCCTCTGCTTGGCCCCCTATATGCCTCCTTCTTTCATTAATTCCATCAATAATTTTCCTAGCTGCAGGGGCTTCATGATAAGCAAAGACAGGTAAGACCTCTGCCTTCATGGATCTCATGAAGGGGGAATAGGAAGCAGATATGAATCAAAGAATCAAACAAACATGAAACCACAACTGGGACAAGGGTGATGCAGAAGAGGCATATGGTACTAAGTGAGAACATATAATCCTGAGCTCTGACCTGCACGGAGATCAGGGGAGTAGAGAAGAGCAGGCTAGTAGGCCGAGATCTGAAGGACAAGTAGAAATAAATGAGCTGAATAGAGGAGGGGAGAATATTTTACTTAGAGGGAACAACATATACAAAAAAAAAAGAACTCTGAAGGCAGCCAGAGGGGTGGAGTGGCAAAGGGGAAGGTGGAGTGGGTGAAAGTGAGGATGGACAATGGGCAGGGGAGGCTAGAAAAGGCTTTATGCAATCATGAGGGGTTTGTCTTTACCCAAAAAGCACAGAAGGGATTTAAACAGGGGAATGACATGACCAGAGTCATGATTTGGAAATGCACTCTGGCTGCTGTGAGAAGAGAGGGCAAGAGATGATTTGGGTCAAGCATTTAGGAAGCTATTTAGCAGAGTCGAGTAAAAGATAGTGGTAGCTTAGAATGGAGACAAAGGAGTCTGAAACAAGTGGATGGATTTAAAAAAATATGTTTAGGTATTATCTGCAACAGCAAAAGATTACATATAACTGGTGCTCATAAAGAAGGGACTGGTAAAATAAATGATGGTATCTCCACCTAGGAGAATAGAATGGGTAAACAGAGTGAACAACATTTCTAAGTATTGAAGAGAAAGAGTGACAAGGTACATTGCTAGGTGAAAGATGTAGGGTATACAGCAATGTGTAGAGCTCAGTACATTTGTGGAAGAAAGGGGGAAATAAGAATATACATTATGTTCACTTTTCCATAAAGGTGCATGGGAAGTGCTGCATGTTCAGTCTCTTCAGTTGTGTCTGACTCGGCGATCCCATGGACTGTAGCCCTCCAGGCGCCTCTGTCCCTGGGATTCCCCAGACAAGAATGCTGGAGTATGTTGCCTTGCCCTCCTCCAGGGGAATCTTCCCAACCCAGGGACTCAACCCTTGTCTCCTGTGTCTCCTGCACTGCAGGCAGATTCTTTACCACTGAGCCACCAGGGGAGGTCACATGGGAAGGCTACCCACCAATCATACAGATGGCTCATCTGTGTGTGTCTGGGGGGTAGGTGGGGGGCTTAAGGTTGATGGAGGTGGAGTGAGACTACTCACACCATCTCTTGTTCTGTTATTTTGATTTTTGAATGCACTTCCTATTAGAAACAAATAATTTTCCAAGCCAAAGTGACTTAGGAAGTAAAATGATTAGGGTTGGCTGCTGCTGCTGCTGCTAAGTCGCTTCAGTCATGTCCGACTCTGTGCGACCCTATAGACGGCAGCCCACCAGGCTCCTCCGTCCATGGGATTTTCCAGGCAAGAGTACTGGAGTGGGGTGCCACTGCCTTCTCCATAGGGTTGGCTATGGGTTGGTAATTCAGGAAAGATTGACAGTGGCTCCTAGGCTGAAGGACTGTGCATGAGATGTCAAGGGTGACCTTTTCTAGGTATGAGAAGGGACAGGAGACAGAAGGTTTAGGGAGGGAAATGGCATGATCAGTTTGGAACAGTCTGTGTGAAGTACCTTTAAGGAGTGAGATGAAGAAAGAGCCAGGGCTGTAGCTGGAGAAGGAAGTAGGGTCAAGGAAAGTGGTTGTTTGTTTCAGTGAAAGAGACATGAGCCCTTTCACAGCAATTGGGAAAAGTCCAGTTGAAAGGGAGAGCTTGGCTATCTTGAAGAGGGATCACAGGTGGGGTCAGATTCTCCAGAAGAAGAATGACAGGAGATCCAAAGTACAAATAGAAGTTTGGTGTTCATAAAAGAAAGTTCCTCTATTTTAATCAGAGGTGAGTAGCCAGGGAGAGAATACTAGTAGGAGCCCATCTGGCTTCAGCTTTTGGGCTAAAGGGGAGCCACATCACCCCCACCCAGTGGTCCACTGGGCCCTAATATTGACCAAGACTTGCACTCACTGCTTCCCAGACATCTCGCCTTCACAGCAGTCCTGGCTGCCGTGTTACTACTATAAGTCCCCCTTTAGAGCTGAGCAAAACGAGGCTCGGGAAAGCTCACAGTCATACAGCTAGTAAGTGGCAGAACCCAAATCAAGCCACATCTGACTCCTAGACTGATGGAGCCATGGGGAGGGCCTGGCAGGGAGCCATTTAAAAGGTGGGCTTAGTGAAGCAATCAGGCCCAGAGGCTCAGACCTGTGTAGTCTGAAGATCCCTCCAGAGCAGAGGTTCTCACCCAGGGGGCTATTTGCCCCCAACCCCTGGGAACATTCAGCAACGTCTCAGAGACATTTCGGTTGTCACAACCTGGGGTGGGAGGTTGCTACTGGCAGTTAGTTACAAGAGGCCCCGGAAGCTGCTAGATGTCCTTCAGGGCACAAAGGAGTACGGCATGCCATGCCATAGTGCTGACATACATTCCTCCTACTTCAGGAGTTCAGGGCACCAAGCAACTTGCCAACATCTCTCCCACTCTCCTCTGTCAATGCAAGTGTCTTCATTGTTTCTACTGACTTTTGATTTCTGTGATTTGTGCACACTGTAAACCATTCCAACAATGCCCAAGTGTTTAAAGTATTAAGTAAAGGCCATGCTTCCTCCCTCTATCTTAACTCCCCAGAGAAAATCATTGTTACTATAACTTTTAGCACACAGCTGGAACTGCACAAGCAGAAAACAACTTCATTTTCTCCCTCAACTCTCTCTATGACCTATTTCTCCTCTGCTTCTTGGGTGAAATCTCCTGATGATCTATATATTTTTCAGTCATTTTCAGAGAATTAAAAAAAAAAAAAAAACACCAAAAAACCCTCCTCCAATTACTCTCCAGAATTAACATATCCAGTCCAGTGTTAGAGACAAAAGTCCAAACTTCAATAGAAGTTGAAGCTTTCCCCCTCTCCTCCTCTGGGTCTGTGAGGCCCAGAAATAACGCTGCTACAGGTGATGTGGGGTGGGGGGGGTGGTCCTCTGTTCTCCCTCCCACTGGTAAGCCCCCTGTAACTCCCTGTAAGGGAGTGCCATGATTTGTTTAACCAGCTTCTTATTGATGGGCATTGAGGTTGTTTCCAGTTTTTTACTCTTGTACCTATGTCTAGCTTACTTGTACTTATGTCTTTAGGATAAATTTCTAGAAAATTCAAGTGCCAAGGTATGCATATTTAAAAGAGTATAACAAATTTCCAGATTGTTCCCCATAGCAATTATATGAACCAGGAAATGGCAACCCACTCCACTATTCTTGCTTGGAGAATGCCATGGACAGAGGAGCCCAAGTAGTCTGAGGTCTGTCATTTTAGGGTATTTTACTTTCTTCCGGTCCAGCTCATTCTGAGCTGAAAGGAGTAGTTTCAGCAACTTTGCCAGCTTGGGTGTTGACTCACAATTCTCATAATCCAGGACAGCTTGGCTCACTTCACTCCACACCTGCCTCTGCGTCATGTTGAGCAGGTCTCCAGAAGGTGAGTCTGTCCATAAGGTGGCAAAAGAATTGGACACGACTTAGCAACTAAGCAATCAGATAATACTCTGACCAGAAGACCAAGAGAGGGGCCATTAAGGGTCTGGGTCTGTATTTCTCTCTTTCTCTCTCTCTCTCTCTCATAAAACACAGGGCCTGACACATATGAACCAGGCGAAGCTGACATTACTGAATGAATGGGTATTGAGAGAGTTAGCTGGGCATTCTGAAGCCCAAGAAGAAGGTACAAACTCTTTCTCTCAACCTTGTTCCTCCCTCTTGTATCCCTTCACAGTTACCTCCTACTCCTCACTCCTGCTCCTCACCCCTCACACTTCAGTGGATTCTAGGTCCTGAATTGCTCTTCACTCCTCTCCTCTCTGTCCATGACCAATGGCTAGAATTCAGGCCTCACCGTCTCTTGCTTGGAAGAGTTCCTTGCTGGTCTCCCCATCTCCAGTTTTGCCATCTCTGGTCCATTCTTGACACCTCCAGAGTGAAGGTTCTCAAATATCATCTGGTCAGCCCGGCCTTTCTCCTCTGAAGGCTGGCTGTCTATGACCGACTCCGCGGGGCAGGCTGTGGTCCATCTTCCCCCGACTCCGGTCTCTTGAGGGGACTTCAGCTTCCCCCTGACACTCCGGTCACACAGTGCTGCCCACCTGCCTCAAGCACAGCAGGCTTTGGTTCTTTGTCCATTTCCTTCTCTCTGGCTGGACCCTCCTTTTCTTTTTCTATCATCATGGAAGGAGTGACCATTCATTAGTTTGTGGTTTTCCGGCATCCATTCCTCTCCCTTCCTTAGACTCCTATTTTTTTAATGTGAATTGTCTCTACCTCATTAGGGGTTAGGCTGATGAAACAGCAAATCCATGTGTCTGCCTCCTGCCATGGAAGTCAAGTCTTCCTATCCCCAGCCCAGGCTAGCCAGGAGCAAGAATTGTACTAAGCTTGGCCCCTGGAGACTCTCGTTGACTCCAGAGCCAGGAGTATAAGAATAGAGGGAACAGCCTTCATCCATTTCAGCAGCAGCATCCTGATCAAACTATTCCTGCTTCCCACAACTTGCCAACCCCTCCCAACCCCCAAAGCTGCTTTTTCTTACGTCTATTTTCAAATCCAGTTCTCCAGCCTTTCCCTTGATATTATAAGCTCCCTATAGCTTACCCCAAAACCCCACAAATTGACTTTTCTCTTCAGTTAGTCAGAGATGATGTCTGTTGTTGGCAACCAAAATTACTGATGGAAAGTCCAGATCAAATGTTCCTTTCTCAGTGGAGCCTTCCCTAGTCCTGCACAAGCATACTTTTCTGTATGTTCCCATGGCATCCTGTGCAAAGTACAGCTCACACCAGGGTTTCTTTTCTGTCCCTTCAACCAGGGTAGGAACTCATTTTGGTCCCATCCTTGTGAGCTCAGGGGTGTAGCTCAGTGCCTGGTCTAGAGTCAAACATTTAAAGACTAAATGAATGGACTGATAGCTCTGTCTTCCCTCTCTCTAGTGGCCTCAGTGCTTGGACTGTCTTGTCCTGCCACACAAATGATGACTCCCTTGTGAGGCTGGATGATGATAACATGGGCTGATTTCTGTTTGGGACCCTCATTCTGTCTGTTCCATGGGGGTGGGGAGGAAGAAGGAAGGGAAACAGGGCAGTAGCAGGGCGGTGGCGTCTGGAGCCACTCAGGTGGAAGATGAGCAGATTACGATGTTTGCAGTGTGAAAGGAGAGGAAGAGGCTGACTAGTGAGACGGTGAACTGAACATTAGAGGTGAATACGAAGCTCAATTGTTGCTGGTAATTCTCACAGCAAAAGCCACTTGAGATGGCTTCCCTCGGAAGGAGGTGGTGGGGGAGCATGTGCACGCGCGTGTGCGTGTGCATGGGGGATTGTTAGGGGCGGGTGTGGCACTGGCTCCAGCAACCCCTCCTGCCCGCAACTGCGCAGGCTGCCTGGCCTGTTTTCTAAAGAGCTTCCCCAGGCAGCAGAGGAGAGAGGAGAAGGGGGGCCAGCAGAGGTGAGCTGAGGAGTCCTCTAGTGCCCCTCCCTCCAGCCACTACAGGCTGTCAGGTATCTTGTTTGTGATGAAAGCTTTTAAAAACCCATGGGCATGGATGGTCATGCATTCATTTTTGTTCATTTAACTAATACTCACTGAGCCCAGAGCATGTAATGGTGAGCAAAGCCCGCCATGGACCTTGCTCTCAAGAAGCTCCAGAGCTGGCGGGGGAGAAGATGCGTAATCAGGCAATTAGGAACCAGTGTGAGCAGGAGGTAAGCACTGGTTGCTATGGGAACATGAGGAGAGGCCACAGCTGCTGCTCCTCTCTGAAGAGTGGTGGCAGGCGAAAAAGGAGGCATGAAGCAGGCAGATCTGCTTGCCAGGCCCAGCTCTGCACAGCCCAGCTGCCTAGCCCAGGACAAAACTGGGCAAGACAAAATCTGTCACCTGTCTGCCCCTCCATCACCTCACTTAAGAAATGAGGAGGAGTGTGATACCAAGGCCACATGAGACCCTGTATGTCTGTGCCTGGCCTCCAGTAGGTCTACAAATAAGATAGCTGCTGGGAAATTTTTTTAAGAAATATTTGTGGGTTGAAAGTTTCCTAGGCTACTAGACACCAGAGGTAGAACTGAGAACAAGATCAACAAGGCCTCTGTGCTCGCAGAGCTCATAGGAATTTGAGACGAAAGACAACTATAAAAAAAGTGGCACAAGTAACTATTGTGCTAGGTATTGTCAGGTTACAAGGGTGGTTCAGAGTAGGAGCTGGCCTGTGATAGGTGGCCAGGAAGAAAG
Source organism: Oryx dammah (assembly GCF_014754425.2). Taxonomy (NCBI): domain Eukaryota; kingdom Metazoa; phylum Chordata; class Mammalia; order Artiodactyla; family Bovidae; genus Oryx; species Oryx dammah. Next base: position 74,058,723 of record NW_024070207.1, read on the forward strand.
GCTTCCTGGAAGAGGTGACATTTCAGCTCAAGTCAAAAGGAAGAGTTAGTCAGCAAAGAGATAGGAAACTGCATTCTGAGTGTGGTAAATAGCAACTGTGCAGGTGTGGAAGCAATAGGGAGTCTGGTATGATCTAGGTCAGGAAAGGGGGTCAGTGGAACATGGGGGTAGGGAGACACAACATAGGTAGTAAGAAGGGAGGCTGGAAAATAGGAAGGATACCAGGTAAGCCAAGCCTCTAGGCCATGGTGAGGAGTTTGCATTGAGCCCTAGGATGACCCCCAAGTCCCAGTGTTACTCTGACTCCCACAGTTGAGCAACTCACCTGTCAGGCAAACTGAGCTCAAGGGGCTTGACTCAGATGTGACTTGTAGAAGATTCTGGAATATGAGAGCTGTCAGAGCCCTTGGAGAATATTTAGGCCTAAACTCTCATCATGCAGATTAAAACACAGAGGCTCATAGAGGAATAAGATTGTTCAAAGTTGTGTGGCAAGCAGGATTATCAAGCCTGGAATTAGAGCCTGGTTTGAGATCAGTTTATGCTTTGTGCCTCTGTGGAAACCTGAGGGTGAGCTTTTCATTTGTATTTTGGAGGTGCCATTTTCTCTCCCTCTCAGGGCAATCGGAAGTGTTTACAGCCCTTTTAGGCACTTCCCCTAGTATCATTTTCAAAGACACATTTTTATAACTTCGGCTCTCAATTTGCTTAGCTCCCACCCCTCTACTGCGAAGAGGGCAGCCAGGGGCAGGGCTAGGATCTCAAGCAGGCCCCGGAGGAGCTCTTCCTGTGCCAGCCATTGATGTGTCTTCCAGACTCTCCCTGACTCCCCCTTGGCACTCCCCTAATCATGTTCTGTGGGCAAGCTCTCCCTGCAGACATCGCCACAGCACTTTCCTGCCTAGGCAAACCCCACCACACACACACACTGGCAGAGTTGCCATGGGTTTCAGCCATCAGCTAATATAATCTCTCCATTGCCAAGATGGGAAGAGTGAGGCCATGGGAGGGGAAATTTTGAGTTCTTGACTGAACTGACTGTATTCTGGCCTTTTGAGTCTGCCCGGTCCTCCCTCCAACTCTCCCCCCACCTTAGCCATCTCCCACCATCACAAGCTGCTCCCTTCTCTCCTTGTAGAGGGAAGCACAAAGGCACCCAGAGTTGAGGGGAAATGCTATGGAAAGACAGTGGCCCAGCACTGCCTGAGTCAAGGCTGTAGAGTAGGGATGAGGGGAACCTGTTCTCTGCCTCTCTAGCTAGGCCAGCATCCTGGCCCAGTGAGCCTTCTTCACTCACTCCCTGCAGCTCAGTACCGGGATTCCAGCCATGGATCCAGTAAGCAGCTCTAAGCCTCCACTCCCTACCTGGTAGGCTTCCCTTTTAGTCAGGAACTAAGACCTCCTCCAGAGAAGGCAATGGCACCCCACTCCAGTACTCTTGCCTGGAAAATCCCATGGATGGAGGAGCCTGGTGGGCTGCAGTCCATGGGGTCCCTAAGAGTCGGACACAACTGAGTGACTTCACTTTCACTTTTCACTTTCATGCATTGGAAAAGGAAATGGCAACCCATTCCAGTGTTCTTGCCTGGAGAATCCCAGGGATGGGCGAGCCTGGTGGGCTGCTGTCTATGGGGTCGCACAGAGTCAGACACGACTGAAGTGACTTAGCAGCAGCAGCAACAGCAACACCTCCTCATTCCTCTCACCTTAGGCCTGGAAGTAGCTGGCCTTGGAGTCAACAGTGCCAGTTTCAAATTCCAGTTGGGCTGTCTTTAGCCTTGGACAAAAGCCCTTATAATCGCTAAGCTGCAGCTTCCCCATCTGAACATAAGAATTGTGACCTTACCAGCTTGCTCTGAAGATGCAGTGAGAGAGTATAAGTAAAGTACCTGGTGTCCTGACAAATGTTAGTCCCCTCCCGATGCAGGCTTGCCTCTCCAGCCACACTCCCAGCAAGCTCTGCCATGTTTCCTGCCAGAGATCCTTGAAGTAAGGCTGGGACCAGATCTTGGCAAGAGCTTCTGGGCTCTGGAGAGAAGAGAAGGGAACCGTGTCCCATAGTAGACAGCCCTAATCCCTGAAACTCAGCAGGAGGCACGCAAAGGGAAGCTGAGCCAGGGGAAAAGATGAAGGGGAGGGGGGTGGTTGGAGGGAAAAAAGGAGGAGGCAGGTGGCTTTGGGGGCCTGTGGGAAGTCAGGACATGGGGGAGAGGGCCAGGTGGCACAGGGGCCCAGCCGCTGGCCTAGGCAGTGCCAGATGGTTGGGACAGACAAAGGAGGAGGCTGCTGGGCTGTAGGCTGCTTCTACATCTCTTGATGGCAACTCCTTTTGCTCATCCCAGGGCACAGGATCTCTTTCTCCTTGGGACCCCCTCCCCCCAGGCTCTAGCAAGCAACTCAGTCCAGCCACATTCAGCTCCAGATGCCTGGTCCTCCCCACATCCCTGCTCTGTCCTGACTGTCTTGAGCTAGGCCCAGAATTCAATGCCCTCATTCTCTGCCTCCACAAACCAAACCCCCGATCCCATCTCCCACTGAGTTCCCTTTTGATCCCTTATTCCCTGCAACCCAGAGGCCCCCAAAATATCTCTGACTTAGATTTTACAATTATTCTTCACCAGAAATTCCCCTCTGTCTCCAAAGTGATCAGCATATTCATTGCTACAGAGAAGCCTTAACTTTTGGGTTCCACGCTCTAGATGAAATGTACCCACTAGCTCACCTGCCCCCTTGCAGTGAGGAGCACCCCTCAGAGAGATGCCAAGCAGAGTCAGTGAAGTCTGGGGCCAGGAATGGCCCTCTGTTTCTGACTGGGGTAAGAACTGAGTCTGTGGCCTGGGCCAGAACTGAATCTGTATCTGGGATCAAGGGTGAATTTTGGACCAGATTTAGAGGTTTATAAGTTTCTTTTGTTTGTAAGCAACAGAACTCAACTGTGGCTAACTTGGGCAAAAAGTAAGACTGTATTTGAAAGATACTGGGGTGGTTTTCATAGTTGATTGATGTGAACATGACTTCACTTTGATCTTCCCAGTCTTTGTGTGTCTCTTTTGAGTTTCATATCCATAGGAGGAAAGTTCAGTTGGCTCAGCATGGGTCAGGAATCTCTGGTTCACGATCAGTCAAGTTAGCCATGCTGCAGGTCACATGTTGCTGGTGGAAACAGGGAGGGCTACATACAGTCTTTGGGGAAAACAATCCAGTGCCATCTACTAAAATTTAAATATATATATAAAGGGCAACCCCCTCCAGTATTCTTGCCTGGAGAATCCCATGGAGGGAGGAGCTTGTTAGGCTACAGTCCATGGGGTTGCAAAGAGTCGGACATGGCTTCACTTTCTTTCACTTTCATATATATATATATATATATATATATATATATATATAATTTGACCTAGCAATTCTACTTCTGAAACATCATTCTATAGAAATAAAAACCCTGGCACGTAAGGACCTATACGTCCATAGACATTTGTTGCAGCATTAATCCAGCCTTGTTGCAGCATTAAAAAACCTTGGAAATAAAAATGACCTATTGATAGGTTGATGGCTGAATAGATTATGGTACATCCATATCATGAAATACCAGGCAGCTATTGAAGGTTAGTAATTAGAGTTACACCAATTGATTCAGGGAGTGTTATTGAGTGAGAGCAGCAAGAGGTGATGATATATATATATATATATATAATTTCATTTTAATAAAAAAGGACAAATAAAAACCCACACATGTATTGCACATGTATAAATATATATATGTAATATATATCTGTATATGATTATACAGGTATGAAAAAGTGAAATAATGAATTATTGATATAGGTTATTGATATAGGTTGTGGGAAGTGGTGATACAGACAGAGAAGGGAAAGAAGTAAAATTAGAAAGAAGGCTATAATTTTACAAAATGTGCACATAGGATTTCCTTTTTGAGTAAATCTAAAATTGCATATATATTTATATATAGTTATAAAGATATTACCTTAAAATATTTTAAAGAAAGGATGAGTAAAAATATACTGAAAAGTTATTATCAAAAGAAAACTGGGTAGCAGGATCATTGACAAGATTGACTGTAATACCGAAAATATTAGAATCAAGGAGGATCATTTCTTAGTGATAAAATGAACAATTCTCTGAAAGAGCAATTCTTAACCTATGTGCCCTCTATGTGTTTTAAAAACATATATAAACACTATTATATATGCTTCCCAGGTGGTGCTTGTGGTAAAGAACCCGCCTGACAATGCAGGAGACTCAAGAGATGCAGGTTCACTCCCTGGGTCAGGAAGATCCCCTGGAGTAGGAAATGGCAACCCACTCCAGTATTCTTGCCTGGAAAATTCCATAGACAGAGGAGCCTGGTGGGTTATAGTCAATGGGATCACAAGGAGTTGGACACAACTTAGCACACACAGTGCATTATACTGTGAATATCTTCTGACATCTTTTTTTTTTCATTCAATATTGTTTATCAGATGTAGCCATTGTGACACATGTAGATTTAGATTCTGCATCTTAGTTGCTCTACAGTAAGTATTCCACCAGAATAATTATTCATTTCTCTTTTGATAAAATTTAGGTTCTTTCTGTTCTTTTACTATTAAAAGCAATGGTGTAATGAATAGAATTGTACATATTTCATTTCAATCATGTGCAAGTATATTTGTAACTGAATTCCTAGAAGTAGACTTTCTGGGTCAAAAACTATACACATTAGTGATTTTGATAGATATTGCCAACTTGCCAACAAGGGCTCTACCAGTTTACCTACCCCCACCCCAGCAATATTTGAAGGTGCCCGATGCTCAATACCCTCCATCACACAGTGTTTTCAAGCTTTCTTATATTGGTCAGTCTCACAGGTGAAATGGTATCTCATTTTATTTTTATGAATGAACATCCTCTTAACTGTTGCAGTGGCATTTGTATTTCCTTTCCAATAACATTTCTATTTGTTCACTTTGTTCATCTTAACATTGGTTTGTTGGTCATTTTATTGATTTATAGGAGCTCTTCATGTATTTGGGCACAATCAACAGAAAATATTTCTCCCATGTTTTCATTTATTTTTAAATTTCCTTAGAACTGTTTATATACTCTTTTTGCCTGCCAGAACATTTTGTTTTTGTGAAGTTGAAACTTTCCCTTTCTTGCTCTTATACATTTTGTCACCTTATAGAGCTCTTCTCTACTTCAGGCTTATAAAAAACATTCTCCTGTGGTTTAAGTACTTTTATAATTTCATATTTACATTTAAAGAAAACACCAGCTAGAAGAAGATATTTGCAACTGTACAAATATAACTGACATCTGGTATCCAGAACATATAAATTCCTAGAAATCAATAACAAGAAAAACAACCCCAATAGAAAAATGGACAAAATATATGAACAAACAACTCTGAGAGGAAGAAATCTAAGTGGCTAACAAATGTGAAAAATATTTAACCTCTCTGCTATTTTAGGAAAAAGCAATGTCAAACAACAATGTTCTATACTCATAAGATTGACAACAATTTTAAATTGTGAAGATATCAAGAATGGTAGGATGTGGGAAAACACTAATGTGAATAAACTGCAGGTGGGACAAAAATTGGTAAAAACCACTTTGGAAGACAGACTGGCAACATCTATTGAAGCTGAAATGCTCCTTCACCCTTCTGCCCCAATGACCTCCACCTCCTGTAACTCCTGCCCTTATATAATCCCCTCCCCTTGAGTGTGGGCTAGACTTAGTAATTCACTTTTAATCAATACAATATGGTGAAAGTGTTGGATATCACTTCTGAGATCTGCTTTGAAGAAATGTTCAAAGTTCTTAAGAGAGAAGAAAAATGATATGGGTCAGAAACTTGGATTTGCATTTTTTAAAAAAGGAAGAAATTTTGAGAAGGAATAAATTAAGGTATAAATAAAAATCTTTTCCTTGTTCTAACTGATCCAATGAATAGCAGTTTCATTAAAAAATAATAACAACAGGTATTAGATGATTATAGCTTATGGATAAGGGAAATAAATGATAGCAATGAAGGATAGGAGAAAGGAATGGGAAATATTCTGTTGCAAGGTGCCTGCACTACCTATGAAGAGGTACAGTGTCATTTGAAAGTGGGTTTGGATCAGCTGTAAATGTATACTACCAACTCTAGGCTAACCACTAAAAATGCAAATACAAGAATTATGGTTGAAATTCTAAGAGAAGAGAGAAAATAGAATCATATAAAATTCTCAAATAAAATCAGAAAAGGCATGAAAAGAATGGGAGACTGGATTTCCCTGGTGGCACAGTGGATAAGAATCCGCCTGCCAATGCAGGGGACACAGGTTTGACCCCTGGTCTGGAAAGATCCCACAAGCCGTGGACCAACAAAGCCTATGTGCTACAACTACTGAGCCTGTGCTCTAGAGCCCAGGAGCTGCAACTACTGAAACCTGTATGCCTAGAGCCTGTGCTCCACAACAAGAGAAGCCACTGCAATAAGCAGCCCACACACCACTACTAGAGAGTAGCCCCCATTAGCTGCAACTAGAGAAAGCCTTTGGCAGCAATGAAGACCCAGAACAACCAAAAGTTAAAAAAGAATGAAAGACTCACACACACACAAAAGAGAGAAAAAACAGTGGCAATAAATAGGAAACAGTCACAAATATGGTACATATTAATCCAACTACACCAACAATTACTTTAAATGTGAGTGGTCTAACTGTACCAATTAAAAGGCAGAGACTACAGAATAGATTTTTTTTTTTTAAGGTCAGAAAGCAATTTGAAATATAAAGACACAAATTAGAAGTAAATGAAAGAGAGATTTACATGCTTACATTAATAAGAAGACTGGAGTAGCTATGTTAATTCCAGACAGAACAGATTTCAGGTCAAGAAAATTATCAGGGATAAATACGGACATTATATAATGATAAAGGGGGTCAATTCACCAAAGAGATGTTACGATCCTTAATGTGTATGCACCTGACAACAGCATCAAAATATGTGAGGCAAAAACTGGTAGGACCACAGTGAAAAATAGATGAATCCACTATTACAGTTGAAGACTTCAACACCCCTCTATCAGTAATTGACAGAACCAGCAGGCAGAAAATCAGTAAGGACATAGTTGAACTGAATTGCATCATCAATCACCTGGATCTAATTGACATTTATAGACTACTTCATCCAACAACAGCAGAATACACAGTCTTCTCAAGCTCACATGGAACATTCACCAAGATAGACCACATCCTGGGTGATAAAACACATCTTAACAAATTTAAAACATTAGACATCATACACAGTGTGTTCTCAGACCACAGCAGAATTAAATTACAAATCAATAACAGAAAGATAGCTGGAAAATCTCAAAATATTTGAAGATTAAACAACACACTTCTAAATAACACATGGGTTCAGAAGAAGTATCAAGAGAATTTTTTTTAAGTTTGAAATAAATAAAAATTAAACTAGAATTTACCAAAATTTGTGGGATACAGTAAAAGCAGTGCTTAGAGAGAAACTTATAATATTGAAAGCATACATTAGAAATGGAGAAAGATCTAAAATTGATAATGTAAGTTTCCACCATTAAGAAACTACAAAAAGAGAGCATATTATACCCGAAGTAAGCAGAAGAAAAGAAATAATAAAGTAGCAGAAATAAATGAAATTGGAAAAAATAGAATAATATAGAATATCAATTAAACCAAAAGCTGATTTTTTGAAAAGATCAACAATATTGGTAAGTCTCTAGTCAGGGTGACCAACCAATACAGAATTGTAAAGTAAAAATTAAAAATAAATAAATTAAAAAAAAAAAAAAAAAAAAAAAAAAAGAAAAAAGGAGAGAAGACAAAATTACTAATATTAGAAATGAAAGAGGAGCCATCACTACTGATTCTGTGGACACTAAAAGGATAATAAAGACATTAATTATGAATAATTCCATGCCTACAAATTTGATATCATAGGTGGACAAATTATCTGACTTACTTTTAATAAATAGGATATGGCAAAAGTGTTGGGATGTCACTTTTGACTTTAAGTAATAAAAGAACTGTATCTTCTTCCATCTTAGTTTCTCTCTGGCTCTCTCTCACCAACTGCCAGGTTGTGAGGAGACTCAGGAAGCCTATGGCTAGGCCCACATGACAAGGAATTGAAGCCAGACAGCAACCACATGAGTGAGCTTGGCAGTGGATCTTCTGAGGCCTTCCAACAGCCATGTAAAGAGCTTAGATGGATGTGGACCTCCTACAACAATTTTGCCTGCGAATGCGACTGCAGCCCAGATGACAGCTTGAGTGCAACTTCATGAGAGACTTAGAGCCAGAGGCACCCAGCTAAGCCATGTATAGGTTTGTGACCTGTGAAACTATAATAACTGTCTATTGTCTTAAACTTCTAAGTTTTGAGGCAATTTGTTACACAGCATTAGTTAACTACTACATATCTTTTGATCCAGAAATTCTACTTCAAAATACATGCACTAGAGCAGCTTTTTCCAATCCTTTCCACATCAGAGCATGTTAAAAATGCTACTATGTCTACCAGCTCACTGGAATGAAGAGACAGCCTACTCTTAGCCAGAGGGAACAGCCCCAGGGTAAAGCCAGGCCCATCTTTCTAGAGGGAATCAATATATCAGAACCTCCATTACCCCATTACCCAGTTGCAAAGCACCGCCTCAGAGAAACTCTTCAATATGGGCATGAGGAGATATAGCCAAGATGTTCATTAAATCTTCACTTATAATTGCACAAAACAGGAACAATCCAAGTCCATCAGCAGGCAAAAAGATAAAGAAATTAGATAATCCATGTAACAGAAGTTCATACAATGATATATAATAGTAATATCATATTGGAAAATTGATACAATCGTATTCATTAGTTAAAATGTATGACCTAGATCTAAATGAATCAAATTGCTAACTTCCAAAAAATATTAAATGAAAATAATAATATTTGTTTCCAGAGGATGTATTTATTATGCTATTCACATAATGTAAAATACATGGAACAATAATGTATATTGGTAAGAAATAAATACATACATATAAAAAAAGAAAGAACATGCACAAGAAAGAGACTTCCAAATGGTTCTTTTTTGGGAAAAAGAGGTAAGATGAATAGGATAAAGTGAGAGATTACAAAACAGAAGAATCTGAGGATCCAAACAAAATAAAATGTGCTTGGTCTATGTAACAAGTACATGTGGGCAAATGTATATTTTATCCTCTGCACTTTATATTTGAAATATTTTAACAAAAATACATTATTTTTTGAGTACAAAAGTCCATATACATTAGATGAGGCTTATTAATTGGGTTGTGGAATCTCTCTATATTCCTGTTTATTTTGCAGTCTATTCACTCTATCTATACCAAAACAAGTGTGGTTAAGTCTTCCACTATAATTGCAGACTTTCTGATTTCTATATTTCTAACAATATTAATGCATGTATTTTAAAATTACATTATTTTGTGTATAAATTTTACTGGCTATATCTTCTTGGTGAATGAAACAACATGATTTTTTTAATGCTTTTTACTTCGAGTTCTTAATTTTTCTGATATTAACATTGCTACATGTCTCTTTCCTTCTTTCTGTCCTTCTCTTTTTTCCTTTCTGAAATTTCTTCTTTCCCCTCCCTCCATCTTTCCTTCTCTACCTTTTTCTTTCCTTTCTTTCTGCTGGTATTTCACTGGAAAATATATTTTTCCATTCTTATTTCTGCCTTAGGTGAAACATATAAACAGCATACAATTGGATTTCTAAAAACTAAATGCTTAAATTGAGAGTTTGCTTTTACATTTTTTTATGGGAGACGTTAATCCTTAGTACATGCTGATATACCTGGATTTATTTCTGCCCCCCCTCCCTTTTTAACATACTTTCTTGTTGCCTCTCATCCCATTTCTGTGTTTTGTAAGAATGAATTTTTTCCTTTGTTCTACATGCTATTTCTTCAATGGTTTGAAAGTTATACATCCTATTTCTATTCTGTTATTACCCCTAAAACTCCTTGTTCTTCTGTTATGTATTTTATTCCCAGTAAAGAACAAAGCTTTGCTATTGTCGTGAACAAAGGTAAGTCTTACATTTGATGCAAGTATTAGAGATACATGTAAAGTGCAATATATAAAAAAGACTTTGGAGTTCAGTAAAATTGTATAAATCCAAAAGGCATAGCTATAATATTTTAAAGGGCAATTTAATTATAAGGATGTGCAGCTATGTTGTGCTGCAATGACTGATCATTTCTTCTGGATAGAGAAGCTCGATTAACAGCAATAAATTGTATGATAAACAGTTCAGTTTGCTTCAACCACCAGGTTAAAATTTTTTCTGCTGACCACAACCCTAAATACAGTGATACTTCAACTACAAATCATAACATAGAACATAGGATAGGGTATATTAATATGATTCCTTTCATATCAGAATGAATCAGAAGGAATTTGCAGCTTTCACTTTATATCAGACAGCAAGGACAGCAACCATGCAAACCCCAGAACAGAAGGGTATATGACTAAATGTTTAACATTTGTTACAGCTGGCTGTTGGTTACATTTTTCGCTGTCCTTTTCTGTATCCTTGACGATTTCATCATTTCAAATGAAATAATGCTTTCGGGCCCACCCTGATTTGTTGAGAGCAGCTGCCGCCCCCGCCACATCAAGGGGGCGGGCCGCCGCGACGCCACAATCACTTCCGCCGCCGCAGTCGCGCCTGCCCCACTGCTGTCTGGAGGGGGAGGAGCTGGAGCCCCAGGAGCAGCGGCTCTGGCGGTCGTGGCGGTTGGAGGTCCGAGAGATCTGTTCTTCCCGAGAGCGTGCGAGGTCGCGACTGGGTGAGTGAAAGACTTTATTTCCTCGATCTCTTCAGACGTGACGGTGCGGCCAGTGGCCGAGCATGAGGGCGAGTGGCCGGCCTCCAGGGTAAGGATGTGGGGGTGGGGGGGCTCTAGCGAACAGATTTTCGGGCTCACCCCTCGGGAAGGGGTGGGGCGGACGTGGGACCTGACCAGAGAGGGAGGCCTGTGTCCTCCATTGGCCCGATTTAGGACTCATCCTCCATCCCTGGCTCCTTACGTATGGCCCGGCCCCGCTCTGGTGGCTTGAGTCGCTGTTCGAGAGGGGAGTGGTGGTCGCGGCCCTCTATGCCTGTCCTCCCCTCTCCTCCTGCCTCCCTTCTTGGCTCCTCTGTGGAGCGATCCGTGGCCTTTCCCCATTTTGCAGTTGTTTTAATGAATGGTAAAGGATGAAGATTTTTAGGCAAATATATTGTTCCAGGAAAAGAAATGCTGTCAGAAAAACAAATCATTCCCAGGGAAAACTGTATCCCCACACTGCCTTTCTTTTCTCCCCCTTCCCTGCCACATTGGTTTGGATCTCCCATTTGAGCTGATAGACGCTTCCCTCTCTCATTATGACATTGTGGACCCCCTCCCATCCTAGTGTCTTGCGTGCACACACAGGGACACACACACGCACATGCCCGCACATACACGGGTGTGTGTACCCGGGCACACACACACACGTGCGTGCGTGCGCACACACACACACACACAAGCACTCACGCATGACCAAAACCTTCCAATGCAGCTGTCTTACCGCTGCCCCCCCATACTCAAGGTTCCTGAGTGTCCCCTCCCCCCCACATGCTTGGACACACATGTACAGACACCCTCTCAGACATTGTCACACTTCCCATTGCCTTCCCCTGAGAGAGAGACAGAATGACTGACAGACACACAGCCTCCCACCCTCCGGAGCCTTTGCTGCCTCTCACCACCTTCCACAAACATACCTCCCCTCCTCCCTGTGCCTCTGCATGCTCTGGTGAGCATACAACACAACACACACACAGACACACAGACACACACACACACCCCCTCTGTGAGGCCTTACCCCTTGCCTGCCACTGACACACATAAGGATATCGTTGGATTGCTGGCTCCTTTTCCCTACACCACTTAACATGCAGACTCACCCACACGCTCTTTCACATACCGCTCTCAGGTGCTCCCTGTCTGCTACATATGTCTAGACAGCCTCCTTCACTGGTCCCTGCCATGCACATACTCACACTCACATAAATCCCTATCTTGGAACATCCCCCCTTCCTGTCGCCACATCCATGAATACAGATGCTCTTTGATTGCTGCTGCCCACCCACCTGCCACACGCATGTCCCTCTCCACTGATGTCTCCCCATTGATGCATTTGTTCACACCAACACTTCTCGATGGTTGCCTCCCATTTTGATGAACACACACACAAACCGGAGGACTCTCCATTCAATGCCACTATACTCCTCCTGGCCCGCCACAGACACATAAACATAGGCATCCCTCCCTAGAGCTCCAGCCATCACATCAGAACCACATGCGCATTCTCTTTCTATCATATGTTCACATGCTCCTCTCCTCTGAAGCCACACCATGCCTGTCCTTTTCATACCCACATCCACAATGGGTCTCATTCTGCCCAACAGTCATGCCTTTTCCCATGCTGCTGTCACCAGCCCTTTCCCTTTACAAACACAGGAGTCTTTCCTCTTCATGATTGCTGGTCCCCTTCCACCTGTCCCACTGCTCCTGACAGAGACTAGGCACTCTCACACACATAGTGATGGTGATCTATATTTTCCACTCTATTCCAATTTGCATTTCTCCTGTATGTCTACAAGGCTCAGAAAAATGCAGGCACCCCATAAAAAAACCACAGCCATCTTTCCTCTTCCCATGTTGGCACAATTCCAGTGTTTCGCCCACCTTCTGAATGTCCAGTCACCCTCCGTCTTCCATCAGATTGTCCCATAAGTCTGGCTTTCCTACAAACCCAGTTTTGTAATCATTTTGCCAACATTACAGATGTGTTCCAGGTCTACACCTGACAGTCACTTGAATGCTATTCCAGGCCTTAGAAGAAAGTGAAACTAATTTTAAAGGCCCCTTATTCTTTTTTCCTTTACCTGCTGAAGTGAAAATAAATCTCCCTGCTCCTTTATTTTGAACTGATTTGACCTTTCCATCTCCAAAGCGTGTGCAGGGAGCAGGAGCCTTCCCACTCAATCCCCAGCCGTATTGGAAACCCTCCTAAATAGAGCAAATGGGTCAGGAATCTAGCAAGCCTATCTGGCCCAAGCCAGCAGGAGGGTATCAGTCCAATCAGGCAGGAGGTATGGAAGAAGGCATGCTTATGTCAGTTTCAGGCCATCCACAAGCCAGCCAGAAAGGATTTCCAGGCAGAGAAAGACACCATCTGAAGTCCCAATGCACAGATCAGCCCCCAGTCAAACCACCAAGAGGAGCCGATCACCGTTTTCCACCACTCGTCGTAGTTGGGATGACAGCGAGAGCTCAGGAACCAGCCTGAATGCTGATAATGAGGACTACTCCAGGTACCCGCCCAGAGAGTACAGGGCTTCGGGGAGCAGAAGAGGAATGGCTTATGGACATGTTGACTGTTTCGGGGCAGATGATAGTGAGGAGGAGGGGGCTGGGCCTGTTGAGCGAGTGTCAGTGAGAGGGAAAACTGGCAAGTTTAAAGATGATAAGCTGTATGACCCAGAGAAGGGGGCAAGGTCTCTGGCTGGGGTGGCCTCACAGTTCTCTAGTTTTAACCATGACGTGAGAGAGGAGCTTGACAAGTTAGACCCAGCCCCTGCAGCACAGTCCTCTGCTAGCAGAGCTGAGTTCCTGCAGCCAAATAGCATGGCCTCTCAGCCGTCTTCTGCTGAAGGCAAGGTGGTCACAAACAGCAACAACCTGGAGAGGGAGAGACAGGAGTCGAATTTACCTGCATGTCCCAGCAGGGCTCCTGTGAGTATTTGTGGTGGGGAAAACAATCCAAAGAGCGCAGAGGAACCAGTGGTGAGGCCCAAAATCAGAAATCTGGCAAGTCCTAACTGCGTGAAACCAAAAATCTTTTTTGATACCGATGATGATGATGATATGCCACATAGCACTTCCAGGTGGAGGGAGACTGCCAGCGCTGATGAAGTCCACTTGGATGGCCTGGCAAGAAGGAGCAGAGGTGAGGGTTCAAGTGGCTACTCTGAGCCAAAGTACCCCGAAGACAAGAGGGAAGCCAGGAGTGACCAAGTGAAGCCCGAAAAGGTGCCTAGACGGCGACGAACCATGGCCGACCCCGACTTCTGGACATATAGCGATGACTACTACAAATACTTTGAAGAAGACTCTGACAGTGACAAAGAGTGGTCTGTGGCTCTGCGTCGCAAGTATCGTGGTCGGGAGCAAAATCTGTCGTCCAGCGGCGAGAGCTGGGAGACTCTGCCAGGAAAAGAAGAGCTTGAAGCCGAGCAAGCCAGAGTGAATGCCAGTGCTGGTGCCAGTGCTGGCAGCAGTGGCAACAATGAACTTGAAGAAGTTCGAGGGCCCTCTCTCCAGGAAGAGGAAAGGGCATCCCCCGAAGAAGGAGAAGTTCCTTGGCTCCAATACAATGAAAACGAGAGCAGCAGCGAGGGGGATAATGATTCTGGTCAGGAGTTTCTGCAGCCTGGTGTCTTCATGCTGGATGGCAACAATAACCTTGAAGATGACTCCAGTGTCAGTGAAGACCTTGAAGTGGATTGGAGCCTCTTCGATGGGTTCGCGGATGGGTTAGGGGTAGCCGAAGCCATTTCCTACGTGGATCCTCAGTTCCTCACATACATGGCACTTGAAGAACGCCTGGCCCAGGCAATGGAAACTGCCTTGGCACACTTGGAGTCTCTGGCGGTGGATGTGGAGGTGGCCAATCCACCAGCCAGCAAGGAGAGCATCGACACTCTTCCTGAGATCCTGATCACGGAAGATCACAGTGCGGTGGGGCAGGAGATGTGTTGCCCCATCTGTTGCAGTGAATATGCGAAGGGGGAGGTGGCGACGGAGCTGCCATGCCACCACTATTTCCACAAGCCTTGCGTGTCCATCTGGCTTCAGAAGTCAGGCACCTGCCCTGTGTGCCGCTGCATGTTCCCTCCCCCACTTTAAGACCAAGGCTCTTTACTCCTGGTCTGATGATTTTCCCCATCTGAAATCCACAATACTGCAGGAGCCCTCTCCAAATTAACCATTGCAATGAAATCAATCAGTCGATTAATCTCCACCTGTTGATTCCTTGTGATTATTTCCAGTGTGAAAATGATTGTGTATGATTGCATTACAAAAATCATACTGTGTTTTAGAGGTTAGAAAGGGAAAACCAAATTTTCTAAGTGCTACTTGAGATTGCAGCAAGAAGATGCATTTTCTAACCTGAGCAGTGAAATGTTGCATTTTTTTTTCAGTAGAACATGTTGCTGTTGATTGTAATGTCAAGTTTATCTGTTAAATTTGTCCAAGAGGCATCATCATTTCTGTTGCATGTTATGGGTTAATGTTCCTGTAATTGCAGTGCCGTAAAAGCTTATTAAAGTTCTCCTTTTGGTTTTACATGGTATAGTGGAATTGTTTGGTTTCGTCTAAAACTGTGGTACTAAGTGACTTTATAATTGATCTCTCGCATTTGCCTCCAAAATAGGGTTTTTGGTGTTCCCACTAGGAAAAAAAAATTAGTTTCATTGGAAATACTGACTCCAACAACAACAAAAATAAGGGTAATTATTTCTAAAAGTAGGAGTAAAGTGTATGGCTGTTGAACTACTAAAGGGGCAAAGTTTGAGTAAAGAATATTCTGTCAGTCTATGAGAAGGAAAGAAACAGTGAAAAAGCATAGTAAAAATAATGATGGTAGGAACACATCCAAACAGACTGTAGAGGTGAAGGAGTTAAAATTCTCTTTTAGAAAATAGCAAGTCTCAGAAAGTAAAGCAAGTCTCAGAGGGAATGGGTAAAAACTAAAACTGTATGCTGATTGTATACATTAACACAGTGACACAAAAGGAACAGAGAAATGTATGCCAGACAAGTACTATGAAAAACAGGTACCCACCCACACAAAGTGAACAGGTTTGAACCTTTGGCCATATTGGCTTCAGATCTCTCTCTCTCCAATGACTATACATTTTCAGGTACAGGTGAAGAACTTCACCTGTTCTTTTTACCTGCTTCCACAGAGGTAAGCACTATCCAGGAAATGGTGTGATTACTTCTTGTCTACCTTTTTTGAAGTGTGTGTGTGCATGTGTATTTGTGTACATATATATGTATATGCCTGTATGTATCTCTATAACCAATACAGAGTTTTTTAAATGGACATAATTGCTAAAATGTATCATTTTGCAGCTTTATTTTTTTCACTCAACATTGTTTCTGAGATTTTGTCATTTTGATACATGCCTTTTAACTGCTGTATACTAAATATTCCATTGTACACTTACCACAAGTTATTTATTCTCTCATTGGTGGACATTTAGTTTCTTCCCAGTGTTTTGCAACAGTGAACATAATTAAAAGATGTTTCTCTGTACACATGTGTGAATTTCTTTAGGGGTAAGTACATGGAGGTAAAATTTGGGCATCTTAGGGTTAGAGCATCTTCATTCTAACTAGATATTGCCAAACTGCTCTCCTAAGCTATTGTACTAATTCAAACTCCTCCCAACAGTTGGAGAGCTGTTTTCAGCATCAACAGCTTGGCTATCCCTAACGATCAACCTCACTGGCAATCAGTGCTGTGTAAATTAACGCAACAATGAAACTGATTGTGTCCATCAGAAAGTGATAGTTTTTCTTCATGATAATATCTAGTTTGGACTACAAAGAGAAGAAATGGCAGCACTCGTGCTGTGGGTGTGAATGTAACAATAGCAGCCTTTTCAGGGCAGTTTGGGGAGTAGCTTGGTTTCAAAATATAAAGTGATGCATATTCCTGAGAGCAAGTTAGATATTTTAGTTGTATGGAGTTAATACTATGCAGCAGTTAAAAATGGTATGCACTGATATGGAAAGATCTCCAAGACATAATGTTAAGTAAAAAAAGCATATTGTGGAGCAATACGTATAATCTTGATGTATTGATAAAATAAAACCTTACAAAACCAAACTATATATGAAAATGCATGAAAGTGTCTGGAAGGCTGCAAACCTAACTGATGGCAGTGGTTGCCTCTGGGGAGGAAAAGGGGCTTGGAAGAAAGTAGTAAGGAATGGGGCTTTTTTAAAAAAGTTAATCTGCTTGATATTTTTTTTCTGCGTCAGTGTTTTTCCATGACTGTTAACAAAATAAGTCAAATCAAAAAAGTTTCCAATTGATAAAAAATAAAGGATTTTTCTCTCACTGCAAGCACGGAAACCTGTGGTGGAAGCCACAGTCCTTTTTTCCTGCAACTGGTCAAGCTGCTATTTATAACTTCGTCTCCCAGTCATTCTGTGCTCCCCCCTGGCCTTCAGCCAGCACCTCAGCTGTCATGGTGTCTCAGAATTCTGCAACCTTGGGGGCCCCCATTGGGTGGGGTTGTGGTAGTTGGCCTAACATTAACCTTTGTGGTGCCCTGACTGGCACCACACAAGGAGATGTGTTAAGAACCCCCTTAGGTCCTGATTGCCTTCCTCCCTGCTCCTTGTGGAGTGGCAGCCCCAATTTTCCTTAGTCAGCCTTGGTACATCCGTGGAAAGGGACCTCTCCCCAGGGCCTGTCTGAGGAGCCTATCACTGTGGAGGGTCAGGCCAGAGGTGAGACTCTCCCAACTGGAAACACCAACAAGGCCCAAGACACAGGCCCAGGGCCCACACAGTGTGAGCTGACACCTCAGTCTCAGCACAAAAGACCCTTATGCCTGTTTGGGGGGACGAAAGCAAAGGAGCCCAGGTCTTGGAGCATTTGCTCGTGTGCTGCTGTGGTGCTGAGGGTGGTGGTGGCCCAGGGGGCAGGATTGGCCCTGCCCTTGGCTGCCCATTTCCCTTGTTCCTGCCAATTTCTAACCCTCTACCCTCTCTGACAATTCCCCAAGCTTCCCCATAGCTTTCCAATAAAACCGTTCTGCTTAAATTAACTAAAGTTGGTTTCTGTTGTTTGTAACTAAGAACCTCAAATGGCACACTTACCAACACCATAGCCCACTTTTGGGCCTGTTTTCCTAGTCATACAAGATACCCCAAATAACCAAGGGTCAGGTGATTTCAATTTACAGTGCTGCTGCTGCTGTTCTTGAGTCACTGATCATGTCTGAATCTTTGTGACCCCATGGACTGTAGCCCTCCAGGCTCCTCTGTCCTTGGGGTTCTCCAGGCAAGAATACTGGAGTGGGTTGCCATTTCCTTCTCCAGGAGATCTTCCCAACCTGGAGTCTGAATGCTCATCTCCTGCTTGGCAGGTGAATTCTTTACCACTGAGCCACCTGGGAAGCCCTTGTTTACAGGTCAGTGAACCCCTTATTGGCACTTCCTGCTGTGGTTCTAGAACAGTAGGCTTTGGGGACCACTACACACAAAGCAGTTATTTTTGAGGGTAAGTTATTTGGTGTATTCATCAAAGGTGCCACCCATCACACCGGACATCTTGATTTCCTGGATATGAAATAAATAGCCTCCCATTTTGCTCACTAATTTGGAGCAGAAACCACTTCATCTTGCAAGAGAGCACCTCAGCTTCCTGAGGTGGTCCCCACAACTGGTGCTACTCCTGAGCCATCATAAGGCTTTTCCTTGCTCTAAGGCACAGCCTTCTCTCACCCTCTGTTCCAGCTAGATCCTTCTATTAATTCATTTGTGTCTGGATCTCTGACCTGAAATGTCCTTCCCAGCCCTGTCCATTCCATCCACTCTCTAACAAGCCCTGTTCATGTGCCAGTTCCTGAAAAGATTATTTTTTGATAGCTCTAGCTCCTTTCCTCTCTGCGTTTTATCTCTGTGAGTCCTTGTGGTGAGGAGCTCTCTGACTCATTTCCATAGTCCTGGCACTCAGCACCAAAAACCTTTGCTGACAGGATGAATGAGTCCCCCACCAAGGTAGGCTCAGAGCAGGGGCTATGTTCAGAGAACCGGGGGGGTGTTTCAGGGAGCTGACCCCCAGGTGCATGTGACCTGGCTTCAGCCCCATCCCCACCCACAGCCTCTTTAGGCCCTGCCCCCTCCTTCTCCCCTTCATCCCCATTGGCCACTCCTCCTTACACCCTTTGTCCCATTTTCTGTTTGTCCTAGTATCGAGCAAGCGAGGTTCTGGGACCATTGAGCAATACTTTCAGCCTGCTTTGGCACTGACATCTGCAGAATGAGACTTTGCTGCAGGTTTCTGCTGACCTCTGCATGCCTCTTATACTATTTCTGCCCACTGGACCTCACTATCCCAAAGAGGGATGGAGAATGTTAGTGAGGCTTTATAATCCCTGCCATTTGGATGCGATTTCTCCAGACCTCTTTACACTCAGTGATGTCCCTGGACCCTCCCGTCAACCCCAGGAGGTGAACCGTCAGGAGACCGAGGTTCAGAAGGGAGAGCAGGAGTACATGTGCATGGCAGGGATGTCTTTTCTGTGCCTGGCCCAGTCTCAATGCGGTGAGGAGCAGGCAGAGGTCTTGTCCTCAGCATAAAAGTCTAGCCCCATTCAGGGATGCTGGCCACAGACAATCCAGGCTGTCAGCCTCCCAACAGCTCAGTGAGGGATCAGGCAAGAGAAACCTGGGGGCGCCCAGACAGGAGGACACTAGGCTTTTCGGTGGGAGGAAGAGGAGAAACAAGACCCAGATTATAGGGGAGTTCTTCCACAGCAGCTAAGGACTAGGAGACAGGAACCGCTTACAGAGATTTGGAGGAATATGGCCCAAGCAGGGCCTGGGAGCCAGTCTGGAGGAAGATAGGGACTGAGCACCAAACACATGAAGACAAATGTCCAGGGACTTAGAGGAAGCAAGACCAAGGCTAAAGCTTAGCCTTTCCCTCAAAAAGCTCATAGTCTAGGCTGGGAAACAGATATGTAAAGAGAGGCTTACAGTCTACTGTGCAAAGCACTGTGTGGAGGCAAACATGGGGTGACCGGCAAGAGTCATCCCATGGAGGCAAAGAGCTATGCTGGCTGTCCTGGGCAGGGGGCGCTGGTCCTTGTAGGCATCCTGGATGAAACCACTCTGAAAGCATGAATAAGCATTAAGAAGGTGAAGAAAGGAGGGAAGGAGGGTAGGATAGACCCCTTCCAGTGTCGTCTATTGGTGGGAGTGTCAATCGGTTTGTTTAAAAGCCCCTTTAGTGAAATACGGGCTTCCCTGGTGGCTCAGATGGTAAAGAATCTGCCTGCAATGCAGGAGACCTGAGTTTGATCCCTGGGTTGGGAAAATCCCCTGGAAAAGGGAATGGGAACCCACTCCAGTGTTCTTGCCTGGAGAATCCCATGGACAGAAGAGCCAGGGGGGCTACAGTCCATGGGGCCACAAAGAGTAGGACACGACTGAACACTTTCACCTTAGTGAAATATATTAACATTTAAAATCCTCATGCTTTCTGATCCAGCAGCTCCACTAGTAGAATTTCTCCTCCATGAGCAAAAGCACAAGGTTGTTTGTACAAGGATATTTATTGTTGCATTGCTTGTAGTAGCAAAAAACCAGAAAGCATGTCAATGTCCATCACTAGGGGCCTGGTTAAATAAATTATGCCACAGCTATCGGATGCTTTGCTAGACAGCATGAGGCAGACCTACAGCTATTGCAGAGTGAGTATCCCAAAACCAAGAAGTTAAAAGTGAGTCATAGAAGTGGGCACAGTTACCAGGCATGTTTCACAGAGAATACATGCACGTCAGTGCTTTCCTGTACATAGACTGTCTCTGGGAAGATACACAAGAAACAGGCACTGAGGTCAGGGGCAAGGAGCCCCATCCTTTACTGTATGCCCTTTGTCCCTTTGGAGTTTTTGTTAATTTGATATTTTTAAACCCTTGTATATATGAACAATAGAGAGAAAAGAGGGAGGGAGGGAGGAGGGCAGAGACCTCTGGTGAAAGCAACTGAATGAACAAAGTCAGGGGCATGACATAGCAAGGGGTGTGTGCATGGACCCCTCAGGAACCAGAAACTTCAGTGTAAGCAAGCCTTATCGGGAGAAGAACTGCAAGTTTGGCTGAGGACACAGGGTGGGGCTGGAGGGTGGCCCAACTCTTAAACCATGTCCACTAACATCTCAGGTATGTACAAGAGATGTCCAGATTGTATATGTGCGTAACAGAGGAACTATCAGGAAATCTATCTCAGCCATCATATTAGCCAACAGTGGTAAGATTACAGGTCATTTTAATTTTCTTTCCCTTTTGAGGACATTTCTCAAATTCTCTTCAGCAAGCAGGTGATCAGAACAAAAAAGGGAAAAACGAAACTGGAATGTTCCTAGAACACTGACTGAAGCCTCTCAAAGCTGGCTTTTCCTGATGGAGGCCAGGCAGGCTTCGGGCAGTTCACGCTAGCGAGAGACCAGGGCATTTGGAGTCAGGCTTTCGTCAGAAACAATTTTCATGCTAATTCACTGTGAGTGGTGAGCAGGGCACACACCCTTTCTCAGCCTTGGTTTGCTTATTTATAAAATGGGACAAAAGAATCCCTATCTCATAGGGTGGCTGGAATGAGCAAAGGAAATAACAGATGGACAGAATACACTATACTATATAAGCATAAGGGGTGGCTGTTATTGGTTGTTATCATTTCTCCTGGCTCTTTTTTTTTTTTTTTTTGCTGGAGCTGCAGGAGCCTGGGGCTCAGAAGAAAAGCCACTACTCCCTGGGTAGAAAGAATGCCCCCACATACATCATTCTCTCTTCAGCAACTGAGCAAGGCTGACTCCGGATGCCTGGCCCTGGTCTGGAGAAAAATACTTAGCAGGAGTCCAACATTCCCTTTGGAAGCAGAGTGCGGCGAGATGGGGGAGGAGGAGGAAGCAAAATGTTTGCTATTTTTTTTCTGTGCAATTGACTCTGCTGGCCGAGGCCCTTTGCTAACCACTGTCTGTATGCACAGATGGCGGCTGAGCCCCTCTAGTGAAGGGCTTGGCTTCCTGTTGAGCGTGCCCACCCCATCCAGGCCCGCTGAGGAATGTGGGCTGGTCCCAGCTGGATGGGCTCTGTGTCTGCCCTGGCCCCTCCCTGAGCCCTGGCCTGACCCCTCCTCAGGCCTGGATGAAGGAGCTTCTGTGTCCTGGGGCCCTGCCTGATTAGGCACGGTTGCTGCACTGACTCCTCCCTCACAGGCTGGGCACCGGGAAAGAAAAGCCTGAGGCTTGCACAGAGTCCTCCCGGCTAAGAGTGAAGCTCTTCTGGGTCTGTAGGAGTCGGAAGTTCCCACTGGTCTCTTTGTCCCAAAGTGAAGGAATCCCAGAGTGACAGGTTCAGGCTGGTGAGGGTGGGAGCTTCTTTGTTTGGGCTCTTAGTGAAAGCCTAGACCATATACCTGCATATCTGATGGACCCCCAATCCTGATCCTGTGTGGGTTCTGCAGAAGTAAAGCTTCTTTCATTGGCTGCAGGCAGGCAGAGGGGTAAGGCCGGTGGTCACCAAAGTGTATCATTAGAGTGTTAAAAAGTACCTTCCTTCATGGCCATGGGTGGGGGGCTGGGGCTTCGTCTTTTCTGTTTTTATGTTTTCTCTTCTCTCCGTTTAAAACTACTTGTTAGGTCTGGTCCTTGAATGAGTCACTTCACCACTCTGGGCCTCAGTTTTTTTCACTAGTAAAATGGGACAATAACCTCATGGGACCACTGTGAAGAGGACATGAGGGACTAGTGTGGTGGCCATATATAGGAGACCCTCTAGAAGTGACATTTCCTTCCTATATTTACTAAGCACTTAGAGACCAAGACCATCTCTGCCCTCAACAGTTTCAGTGGTTTGAGTCCGCTTGGCCTCTAGTCCAGGTTTAACCTTGAGCCCTGATTCTGCAGAGGATTCTAGCCCATCCACTAGACTCAGGTATTGCTTTGGTCCTATTAGATTTCAAAGCTCAGGCTTCCTCCTGCCTCAGCCCAGCAGCTGGAGCCCACAGCTTAGAGACAGTCCTCCCTGGGCAGCCTGCCAACCTGCTACCAAATACTTCCAGAAGTATTCAATATATTGCACACTTTTCACAACAGCTCTGCAAAGGAGGTGCACCGATCACCAGTCTCAAAGATACCTGCTTTCAGGTCCCAGGTGTGCGTTTCACTTACTCTGTGATCTTGGGCAAGTGCCTTAATCTGTCCATGCCTCAGTTTTCTCATCAGTGAAATGAGAGTTCCATAATAGTAGCTCCATTTGAGGGGCAGTTGAAAGTGCTGGAAACAGTTTCTGATGCATATTAAGCTTTCAAAATGTGTTAACTGCTATCCTTAGGAAACTAAGGCTTGATCAGGAAAATGACCTGCTCAAGGTCACACAGCTAGGAAATGGCAGAGCTGGGGCTGGTGCCCAAACCTTACTGATAGTAACAAATCTACCACCATTTGCCTCCTACGTTTTGGATTTCTGGATTCTTCACCTGGATTTATTATGCCAGGCCTCTGCTAGCTCTGGGCTCCAATAATTTGGTTTATCATCAAGCCCTGCTTCACTCCGTACTTTAAATAATAAAATTAACCATGCTAATAGAACACTGTGCTTGCACTTGAAATATATATATAAATATTAAAATGCATAAAAAATGGGTATCAATCCTCATAGTAGCCTTACGAGGTAGGTGCTATCATTACTCCCATTTTCCATGTGAGAAAACCAAAGCACAGACAGATTAAGTGATTTGCCTGAGGTCTCACAGCTATGAGTGGTAGAGCCAGAAATCAAACCCAGGCACTGCTCTTAACTGTTCTGCTCGGTGGGAAGAGTTTTGGAAATTGGTTCATCCAGGGAGCCCCATCCCACTGCAGTGAACTTAGACATGTCAGACACAAAACTCCATGGGAGCACGAGTCAGTCAGATTTCTTCACAGCTGAATAGTCAATGGCTATAGCACAGTGCATGGCACATGGTAGACACTTACGAAATCCTTGTTCAATGAATGAATGAGAGAGTGGTGGCTATGGGGAGTGAGAGTAGAGACAGATTCAAGAGATAAGAGGGAAAACTGACCAGATTAGGAAACTGATCCAATTGGGGGGTATGAGGAAGTCTTGGATGATTCCCAAGATTTAGGCTTTTGGGTGACTGGATGATGAGGTCATTGACTAAGATAAGAACCCTATAGGAGGGACAGAATGCAGGGGTGGGGAGAATGGCATTGATGAATTCAGTTTAGGATGTCGAGTTTGAGGTGCCTTTGAGACATGCCAGGGGTGTCCAGGAGGCTGTTGGATGCAAGGCTCCAAACTTAGAAGAGGGATTTGGGCCTTTGCCCAGCCCCCTCCCATTGCCCCACCCCCTTCAATCACACTCTAAACCTCTGGCCCAGCGGCCTTTACTCTTCCTACTGGGAAGGAAAGGAAGGAATCTTTGATGGTGGGAATGGCGTGTGTGGGGGGGTGCTTTTCTAAGCCAAACAAACGCATACACAGTGCCTGCTTGTTGAGGATCAGCTTGCCTGGCTCTGGGCACATGTCGGCTGGCTTCCAGGGTGGACCCCCCTCCCACCACCCGCCAGCCCCTGCCGCCTGTTCCCTGCCAAGGTGAGCTCTGACAGGGCGACTTGTCATCTTTTCAACACCTCATTTTTCCCTCCTTACTCACTGCCCGGGGAGAAGTCCTTCCTGTTTGCACACCTCGGGGGGCTAGGCCAGGAGGAGGAACAAAAACAGCCTTCATGGTGCAGGGGGAGGGGAGGGCAAAGGGAGAGAACTCGGGGAGAGGAAGAGAGGGAAGACATGGAGGGGAGGAGGAGGGGAAAAACGAGAAGGTTACAGACTCAGCTCCTGCCTCCGCTCAGCCAGCCCATCACACACACACCCACACCCACACACACACACACACACACAGACTTCCCTCATAGAGTCCTGGCACTAGGGAGGCTCATCCCCAAGTCACCCAAGGAGGTCAGGATCCAAGCTGGCTTTAGAAACTAGCTATCCCATCTTCCCTACCTCCAGCCCAGGTTTGGGCCTGGAGTTGAACAACTCAGAATCTTCTGGCTCCATCTCCACCCCCAGCCCCCTGCTCCCTCACCCTGTATCTCTGGGGGACCAGCTCAGTGGGTCTGCACACCCAGCCCCGGCCCGGGCTCCTGTACCCCTATCCCCTTCCCCCTTCTGAGAGCCCCACCCCCATGGGCCGCCGACCTGCAGGTAATCCCCTTCCTTTTCCTCCCGTGGCAGCTCCAGCCCCTTCCAATTAGCCCAGTCTCCGATCTCCTCCGCTGGGAACAGCCGCCCCTCCACCCCTTCCCTCACTCTGCTCCCACGTGGGGAGCCCCGCTCCCAGGCTGGGCCGCCCCATTCAAGGCGCCCTCCTCTATTGTCTCCGCCTGCTAGTAACGTGGGCCATTAGCATTTCTAAAGCCCACTTCTCCTGGTCGCCGCTTTGGCTCAGCTTGGGCAGAGGAACTTAGCCCTATAGAACAACTAACAATTCCAACTAACCTTCAAGAGCACTTTGGAGTATATAATTCACGTTTCTATATAGCCATTTCATTTGCTTCTCACAACAGCCCTTAGCGGTGGGACACTGACATCCCAAGAAGTTCGGTGATTTGCCCAAGGTCACAAATTAAGTTCTAAAGCCAAGATTTCAACTCAGGTTTGTCTCATGCCAGAGGCCACATTCTTTCCACTATACCACCTTGCCTCTCTGTCAGAATGAGCTTGTTTCTGCTCAGCTGGGCTTTCTTAAAAGGTGGGTATGGAGGCTAGATGCTCCTAAGTGATGGTTGCTGGATTCAGTCTGCAGGGGAGGTCCTGGGCAGTTTTTCTGTTGCCGCTAACTCAAGGATTCCTAGGTGGTGACACAGCCTGGCTTAAAACGCAGCATAGAGAAGTGGTTAAATGCTCTGGAGCCAGATGCTAGGTTCAGATCCTGGCTCTGCAGGGTGGTTTTAGATAAGTGACTTTGTGCCTCAGTGTTCTCTTCTGTACAATGAGGAGAATAATAAGGGTATGTACCTCATAAAGTCATAGTGAATATTAGTGAGTTAATATGAGTAAAACTTCTATTAGTTTTGTCCTGCTTCATTCTGTATTCCAAGGCCAAATTTGCCTGTTACTCCAGGTGTTTCTTGACTTTCTACTTTTGCATTCCAGTCCCCTATAATGAAAAGGACATATTTTTTGGGTGTTCACTCTAAACGGTCTTGTAGGTCCTCATAGAACCGTTGAACTTCAGCTTCTTCAGCGTTACTGGTTGGGGCATAGACCACCATCCGTCTAGTCAAGGCTATGGTTTGCCCAGCGGTCATGTATGGATGCAAGAGTTGGACTGTGAAGAAAGCTGAGCACCCAAGAATTGATGCTTTTGAACTGTGGTGTTGGAGAAGACTCTTGAGAGTCCCTTGGACTGCAAGGAAATCCAACCAGTCCACTCTAAAGGGGATCAGCCCTGGGTGTTCCTTGGAAGGAATGATGCTAAAGCTGAAACTCCAGTACTTTGGCCACCTCATGCGAAGAGTTGACTCATTGGAAAAGACTCTGATGCTGAGAGGGATTGGGAGCAGGAGGAGAAGGGGACAACAGAGGATGATATGGCTGGATGGCATCACTGACTTGATGGACGTGAGTCTGAATGAACTCTGGGAGTTGGTGATGGACAGGGAGGCCTGGCGTGCTGAGATTCATGGGGTCGCAAATAGTCGGACATGACTGAGCGACTGAACTGAACTGTACTGACTGAATATGAGTAAAATACACAGAATAGTACCTGGACATCACTATAGGAGCCTAGTAGCATTACGATGTGCTCATCTACAATTCTTCTGAAATCTGGAGCAACATGGTGTGAGGAGAGAATAGTGAGAATAGTTTTATTATCAGATAGCTTAGGATTCAAATCCTGGCTCTGCCATTTACTAGCTGTGTGACTTTGGCTAAATGATTTACCCTCTCTGGGCCTCAGCAATAAAATGGAGATAACCATGGTTCTCACTTTCCAGGACTGAGATTTGCCAAGTGTTTTCCCCAAAGGAATAATGTTGTATACATTTTGTGTTTTAAAATTATTATTAATAATTCTGTTCAAGATCCTATTTAAGATCTTTAAATCCTTGGCCTCTTCTTGCCTCATCTCTGACTCAGAATGCCTGTTATCCCTCCTAGGCTCCAGTTGTTTCCTAATGTCTGGTCTACTCCAGAACCATGGTAGACAAAGCATTTTCTGAGCTTCCACTTGGACACTGAATATGCTGAAGATAGCCAGAGGCCGCCAGGAATTTGCATTTGCACTTCCGTTTTCTAGGTAAGCCCAACACTTGGAAGTTTATAGACTCTGTTTGCAGCTGTTAGTTATGGCATCGGGGCCTCCCTTACAACCATTCTGGGTCACAGTAGCACAGGGCAGGCTCCACTAAGTCCCACCTTACAGATGGGGGAAGAAACTTGCCTATACCTCCAGTGGCCAAGAGCTGAGACCAAGTCTTGAAACAATGCTCTCAGGGGTAATGCAGAAACTAAACACCCTTTTTTTGTATTTTGGTACCCACTGCAAAATGTTACTCCTCTAAAAAACGTATCCTGGACTGTTTCACCCCTATAAACAAAATCTTGATTCATCACTGAAAAATCATTTCTTGAACTGGAAGTAGAATACCTATTTTAATTCTACAGACATTTGACCTTGGTGATAAGAAGGTCTGATCACATGGACCATTGCCTTTTCTAACTCAATTAAACTATGAGCCATGCCATGTAGGGCCACCCAAGATGGACAGGTCATGGTGGAGAGTTCTGACAAAACGTGGTCCACTGGAGAAGGGAATGGCAAACCACTTCAGTATTCTTGCCTTGAGAACCCCAAGAACAATATGAAAAGACAAAAAGATATGACACTGAAAGAGGAACTCCCCAGGTCGGTAGATGCCCAATATGCTACTGGAGATCAGTGGAGAAATAACTCCAGAAAGAATGAAGAGCTGGAGCCAAAGCAATAACAACGCCAAGTTGTGGATGTGACTGGTGATGAAAGTAAAGTCCAATGTTGTAAAGAACAATATTGCATAGGAACCTGGAATGTTAGGTCTGTGAATCAAGGTAAGAGAAAAGAAGAGAAGCTAACAGCAAAGGAGAAAAGAAAAGGAAAAGATATAAGCATCTGAATGTAGAGTTCCAAAGAATAGCAAGGAGAGATAAGAAAGACTTCCTCAGTTATCAATGCAAAGAAATAGAGGAAAACAATAGAATGGGAAAGACCAGAGATCTCTCCAAGAAAATTAGAGATACTAAGGGAGCATTTCATGCAAAGATGGGCACAATAAAGGACAGAAATGGTAGGGACCTAACAGAAGCAGAAGATATTAAGAAGAGGTGGCAAGAATACACAGAACTATACAAAAAAGATCTTCATGACCCAGATAACCATGATGGTGTGATCACTCACCTAGAACCAGACATCCTAGAATGCAAAGTCAAGTGGGTCTTAGGAAGCATTGTTACAAACAAAGCTAGTGGAGGTGATGAAATTCCAGCTGAGCTATTTCAAATCCTAAAAGATGAAGCTATGAAAGTGCTGTGCTCAACATGCCAGCAAATTCGGAAAACTCAGCAGTGGCCACAGAACTGGAAAGGTCAGTTTTCATTCCAATCCCAAAGAAAGGCAATGCCAAAGAATGTTCAAACTACTGCACAATTGCACTCATCTCATACGCTAGCAAAGTAATACTCAAAATTCTCCAAGTCAGGCTTTAGCAGTATGTGAACCATGAACATGCAGATGTTCAAGCTGGATTTAGAAAAGGCAGAGGAACCAGAGATCAAATTGCCAACATTCGCTGGATCATGGAAAAAGGAAGAGAGTTCCAGAAAAACATCTATTTCTGCTTTATTGACTATGCCAAAGCCTTTGACTGTGTGGATCACAACAAACTATGGAAAATTCTTCAAGAGATGGGAATACCAGACCACCTTACCTGCCTTCTGAGAAATCTGTATGCAGGTCAAGAAGCAGCAGTTAGAACTGGTCATGGAACAATAGGCTGGTTCCAAATCAGGCAAGGAGTACGTCAAGGCTGTATATTGTCACTCTGCTTGTTTAACTTATATGCAGAGTACATCTTGAGAAATGCCAGGCTGGATAAAGCACAAGCTGGAATCAAGATTGCCGGGAGAAATATCAATAACCTCAGATACCCAGATGACACTACCCTTATGGCAGAAAGCAAAGAAGAACTAAAAAGCCTCTTGGTGAAAGTGAGAGAGGAGAGTGAAAAAGTTGGCTTAAAACTCAACATTCAGAAAACTAAGATCATGGCATCTGGTCCCATCACTTCATGGCAGATAGATGGGGAAACAATGGAAATGGTGAGAGACTTTATTTTCTTGGGCTCCAAAATGAATGCAGATGGTGACTGCAGCCATGAAATTAAAAGATGCTTGCTCTTTGGAAGAAAAGCCATGACCAACCTAGACAGCATATTCAAAAGCAGAGACATTGCTTTGCCGACAAGGGTCCATCTATTCAAAGCTATGGTTTTTCCAGGAGTCATGTATGGATGTGAGAGCTGGACTATAAAGAAAGCTGAGCACTGAAGAATTGATGCTTTTGAACTGTGGTGTTGGAGAAGCCTCTTGAGAGTTCTTTGGACTGCAAGGAGATCAAACCAGTCAATCCTGAAAGAAATCAGTCCTGAATATTCATTGGAAGGACTGATGCTGAAGCTGAAACCCCAATACTTTGGCCATCTGATGTGAAGAACTGACTCATTGGAAAAGATCCTTATACTGGGAAAGATTGAAGGCAGGAAGAGAAGGGGATTACAGAGGATGAGATGGTTGGATGGTATCACCAATTCAATGGACTCTAGTTTGAGCAAGCTCTGGGAGTTGGTGATGAACAGGCAAGCCTGGCGTGCTGCAGTCCATGGGGTCACAGAGTTGGACACGACTGAGCGACTTAACTGAACTGAACTGATAAGAAGGTCACTTTACTCCAATGCTAATTTTAGACAGGTTACATTTTCTTTAAAAGAATCTTTTTTAATGTGCCAACACTGTTCCAGTCGGGTTGTTACCGGTCCAAACCATTTGGAAACATCCTTGTCTGCTCAACTCTCAGGATCAGAACCATGCCTAAAAAACTTCTCTGGAGGCTCTACGGTTTCAGTTTCAGCCAGTGAGTCTGAATGGGGTGGGAAGGCAGGGGCATGGGGGCTGTGGATTACAGAATTCCCAAGAGTGTGTGTAGTTGGTAAAAGTACATTTCATATGCCTAGTTTTCTCCCATGGTCTAAGATCCATACAGTAAAGCTTCTATCAAAGCCCTTTTGGTTGGTGTGGGATACATAGATCATGGAAGGGGATATATGCAAAAAAAAAAAAAAAAAAAAAAAAGACGGAGCTGGCCAGGTTTTCTAGAAAGGCAAAGCCTGATTGCTTACTACATCACTGAGCTTGCCTCTGCTCAAACTGCTCTTGTGATTGGAAAGGTGACCAGTCTAGACCAATAGACCAATCTATTTGCACAGATTTAGGAGTTTGTCAGTGATAGTCCAAGGCCAAGTCCACTGTTTATGAGGAATAAAGGGCCTAGCTCCAGGTAACCAGGGATATTTCTAGAAAAGGCAGGCGAAGCCACAGTTGTATATTCTTGAGAAAGGGGACTCATCACTCACTGGCTTTTGTTTGTACAGATAACTAGATACTATGGGTGTTGGGGGGAACAGGAAGGGTGTGGGAATAGAATGTTCCAACTCGAAGGGTCTTTAGGCAAACCTTCTCACTGAAGTCTCCAGAGAAGTAGAGGGGGTTTACTCAAGCTTACCAGTGACTTGGCATCAGCACCAAGAGGAGAGCCGGGGTCTCTGAACCCCCAAGTCGGCATCCTTTCTGCCCCCGCCCCTCACAGTGCACCATCTCCCCCTACCCCGGGTTACTTCAGTTACCTCCATCCCAGGGGTTCCTCAGATCCACAGTCTGCCTCTAGATATATGCTGTTCAGTTTGGTAGCGCCCAGGTTGGATGTGCTGGAAATGTAAAAGACACACTGGATTTGGAAGACTGACTGTGAAAAGAGAAAGTAAAAGATCTCATTAATAATTCTTATGTTGATTACTTGTTGAAATGATAATATTTTATATATAGTGAGTGAAATAGGACATTATTAAAATTCATTTAACTTTCTTGTTTTACTTTTTAAACCTAGCTACTAGAACATTTCATACATGGTTTGCATTATATTTCTATTGGACAGCAATGTGCTAAATCTCCAGAAGCAGTAACCATCCTGTCAGTTCTGAAGAAATCCTTGGATAGGGCAAGATAGGTAATGGAGGAATGTCCCAACAGACGCAAGGAGCCAGGGTCCAGACCAGCAGGCAGGAAGGTCAGCAAATCCCGAGTCAGAATCTAGGCTAGAGTCAGGCAGGTGGGTGGTATCTGGGAGGGAGACTCTGATAGGTAGCTCGCAGAGGCAGAGTCACAGGGCATGAGGTTGGGAGGTCTGACTGCAATCCTGGGAAGACTGGGAGGATGGGCTGAGAGTAGCAGTCCTGGAGGGCAGTGATTATATTCTTATGGATCTGATCTCTACACTGGGCTAAATCCCGGTTCTGCCAATTACGAGTTCTGTTACCTTAGCCAAGTAACTTAACCTCTCTGTGCATCAGGTTTCTCTCCTGTAAAATGAGAGTAATGCTAAGAGTTCCTATGTCACAGGATCCATGTAAAGCCCTTGGAACAGTGCCTGGCACATAGCAGCTATACATTATGATCATTACTCATCGGGGAAGTAGGGCTTTCCCAAGTGGCGCTGTGGTAAAGAATCCACCTGCTAATGCTGGAGACACAAGAGATGTGGGTTCAATCTTCCTGGGTCAGGAAGATCCCCTGCAGTAGGAAATGGCAACTCACTCCAGTATTCTTGCCTGGAAAATTCCATGGACAGAGGAGCCTGGTGTGCCACAGTCCATGGGTGTTGCAAAGAGTTGGACACAAATGAGCAACTGAGCAACTGAGCACACACTCATTAGGGAAGCAAGCTAGGACTGTATTCTTCTGGTGTCCTTCTGCAGTCCTAGGATGGGCCCAGTCTGATGGGTTAAGGGGCTAGCTGTTAGATATGGGGTACAAGACAGGCACACACTGGTGTGAGACCAGCTGTGGATGATGCTGACCCACCAAACCAGGAGTCCAGCTGAGGAAGTGTCAGCTGAAGTTTAAGCTGAGACTGGGGTCATGGCCACAGCTGTGTGTATAAGAGGCAGCAGGCCAGAAAGCAAGGCGGCTCAGCCCAACCCAGGTCCCCACTGCTTTTTCTGGGACCATCGCTAGATGTGAGAAGCTTTGTCCCATCTCTGCCATGCACAGGGATTCTGGGCCTTGGTTCTCTAAAGGAAAAATCACACAGAGACATATAAATCCATCTGTCTGTAGCTCAAATAACAAGACCCAGCTCTTGCTGCAAAGCAAGAAGCGGCACTTAACTGCTCCAAAAGCTGCCGTTTCTGTCTGTGCTCGTCTCTGGGCTTAGAGAGCACGTCCAGGCAGACACAACACTCCATTGATATTCTCGGTCATGCCCAGGAGTTGAGCTCTTCTTTCCCCTGATAATGGGGCTGCAGCCTGGGTCTGGCCCTGCAGATAGCCGAATCCTTGAAAGTGGGTCCTGCTCCCCTCCCTTCTCCTCTCATTCTACCCCCCACCGTCCTGTTTGAGGCCCTGCTGAGAGGGAAGCACAAGTGTCAATAGTAGACTCGGAACAAAAAGGATTTAAGAAATACTTTTTAATATCTGGTCTAATCCGGCGAGGCGGGAGGCACTGGAATAGGAGACCCGGTGAGGCTGGGATGATCCAGGCTGAGGAAGGGAGTGATTTCTTGCTCCCCCATGGCTGATGTTCCCCCTCAACTTCAGAAGTGGGAAAGAAGGCTTGCCCATCTGGTTGGAATTTACTGTAAGAAAAAAGAGAGATGGAGAGGGAGGGAGGAAGGGAGAGAGAGAGAGCGAGAGGGAGGGAGGAGGTGTGAGTACAGGAGCATGGAAAAAGAATCTAATCTCCTTAGCCATTATCTCCCCAAACCTGTTACTTAGTATTGATCTTTGACAACACGGGCCTGGACACTGACACAGTCAGGAGTTTTCAAAAGGCCCTTGGGGCCAGGGCTTTGAGTGGACAGTGGATTGTGGGTAATGGCTGGGCTGCTAGTTTTAATGGTAGGTGAGGCTAAACCAGCTCCAGAGGCTCAAATAGTGGAACAGCCATCACCAGAAACTTATGGAAACAGGGTATGTATATGTACATCAAGCGCACGTGCACACGAGTGGGCACATATGTGTGGCTGGGGCGATTTATGGCCAAGCCCTGCCAGGAACACAGAGGGAATCCAGTAACAGCCTGGCCTCAGGTGAGCATGGATGGAGATAAGGGCTAGGGTGGACTGGGCCAGGAGGCAGGCGGATCTTAGAGGAGGGGGAGCTAGACAGAGACAGTGACAGGGCTGGACACGAGACTCTCCTATTCAGGGGAAGGCCTAGCCAATGGCAGGCTGGAAGCTATGTTGCCAGAGACAAGGTCACTGGCCCTGTCGCCTGAGCTGGGTGCTCACCATTTGATCACACTGCCCACAGCCAACTCTGGATGTTTGAGGCTGGCCTGGGCAATGGGTGGAGGGCAGGTACCAGTAAAAACTTTCCTCATGGAGGAATATGGCTACCAAGCAAATCCAGAGAGAACTTTCAGACTTCACAGAGAGCCTATTAGAGTCAGCCCAGACCCTCGGTTGGAGTTGGGGCCAGACAGACTGAGAGGGCTGGAGTGTCTGCCTAGAAAATCAGAGAACATCAAGCAAGGGGAGCAGCGTGAAATGAAGGGAGAACTGGACGGGGAGTCAGGAGGCCTCCAATCTAGACATTCCAGAGTCTGGTCTGCTGCGCCACTGAACAATGTCTTCCCCACTCTGGGCCGCACAGCCTCTATCTCTGAGAGGGCCAGACTCCATGATGGCAAACGCCAGCCCTGATTAAGTCAGGACTCAGCGAATCAAGATATAGAGATTCTATTCATGTCTGCAGACATCTTTGAATCCTTTCCATCTGAAACTCAGTGGGACCTCCCAGAGCAATCATCCTTCCAGGCACACCCCCTCCCCCCAAACAACTGCCCAACCCCAGATAGGAATCTTCACAAACCTGTCTTTAGGAGAGGGTTGAGCTGCTTCCACTTCTCCCATCTTACCTGCATCTCTGGAAATCCTTCCTGTATCTCCCTTTCATCCCTATTTTATACTAGGGTACTCCCGAAAGTAGTGTCTCTAGGGTCCCATTTTTAATTTCTTTTGTTTCCCCCAACCAAGGAGAGGAAGAATCTGACTGCACATCTGTTTGGAATTTGGGGGTGGGGGTAGGGAAACGAGGCAGTGGCAGCTTGCTTCTCCTGCACTCCATGAGTTCCAGGGTGGGGAGAATGGTGAGAGCCAGGGCCTCCCCCTTCCACCCCCCATGGTCCTTGTCAGCTGCCTTCTTGGTCTTTCTCATCACTGAGACAAACAAACAATCAGGAGGCAGACCTGAAACCTGTGTGGAGACGGCAAACAGCGTGGCCGGGCTCCGGCCTTAATGGGCCCCAGCCCCGGCCTGTCTGCTCCCGCCCTGCCTGCCTCCAATGTGTTTCTGATTTGTACTGAGCTAGCGGCTCTGCCACGCTGAATGTGGCAGCTGCCTCAGCCCCTCCTCTAAGGGATCCAGGGCTGGGAAGGTTGGGAGAAGCCAGCTTGGTATAGAGGCCATGGCAGGAACTTCTGAGACATATACACAGACGTGGCTGGGGGAAGGGGTGGGAGGAGGGATGGATTTCATCTGGCTATAAACAAACATGCTTCTCATTTAGGGACCCAGGG
Organism: Oryx dammah; assembly: GCF_014754425.2. Lineage (NCBI taxonomy): Eukaryota > Metazoa > Chordata > Mammalia > Artiodactyla > Bovidae > Oryx > Oryx dammah. The sequence goes on from NW_024070207.1 coordinate 74,093,518, forward strand.
GTGCCAGTCACCAGATTCCATTTACCCATTTTCCGGGGGCAGGCAGAGCTAGGACTGGAGTGGGGATGCTTAGTGACTAGAGTGGACTGTTTTCAAGGAGTCCCACCCCCGAAAGGTGGTAGGGATTTTCTGAGGCTAGGAAAGGCAGAGGTGAGTGTGAAGAAAATGAAATTCTAGGAAGTCTTGAATCCAGAAAAGACACAGGGTATAGAGACAGGAACTTTGGTCTCTTCAAAATAAGTGAGCAGAAGGAGCCAGAGAAGGCAATGTTTCTGATGCTTCCCCACTCCAAATCACCGATGCAATGGACATGATCTTGGGCAAACTCTGGGAGATGGTGAGGGACAAGGAAGCCTGGTCCTGCAGTCCATGGGGTAGCAAAGAGTCGGACATGACTTGGCGACTGAACAACAACACCCCAAATCCTAGAACAGCAGAATTTTGGATGTCATGGGGTCATTTACTGTATACTCTACTTGCTCCGGAACAAGTGTTTATCAAAACGTGGTCCTTGACCTGGATGGTTTGGCCTGGGCCACCAAGGGGAGCAGGTATCCTGTCAGTTTGCTTGCTTGCTTTGCACACCTACCCTTACATTGAGATGGGTGACTTCTTGAGCACCTGGGTAAAGCATCCTGGCATATTTTCATTTGAGCTTTCATCCTAGCTCTCTGCTTTAAGATAACACCTATACATTCTTCAATGCCAGGGGACTAGCTAAGGAGATAAAGAAGTTGGCCACTTTTGGGGCAAAGTAGTTCTCTTAAATCTGCTAATATCAGCTTCCTTTTTCACCAACCCCCACCCCCATCTTTCCCAGGCCTTTAAGCCATTGCTTCCCATCCCAGGGCTGGCTTTATCACTGAAATTCAGGCTAAGATTGGGGCAAGGTCAGAGCTGAATTGAAACAACTGGCTTCACTCTGTAGATGGAACCAGGGTGTGTAGAGACATCCCTTTGGCCCCAGCCCTGACAGCTATTCAACCAGTGTTCTCCAGCCTGGACATAGCCTAGAGATGGAACTGATGAGGAGTCAGGCCTGGGGGGCAGTGGAGTGCTTAGCAAGCTGGGCAAGAAGATGAGAGGCTACAGAGAACCTCAGGTTCTGCCCACAGAGGAGAGCCCTGTGGGCTGACAGGGCCAGTCTGGGCCACTGAGATGAGGGCTTGTCCCATCTTTGCAGACTCCCTTCCATTCATGTGAGTGTGGGAGGGTGGGGGAGCAGAATGTCCTTAGGAAAACAGCCCATGGGACCCTGTGGCTTTGTGGCTATTTATTCCTCCTGCTTTTTCTCAAGCCCTAAACATTTCTCACACTGTCTAGCCAGTTCCAGTTATGCAAGCAGTATTGTGTGTTAACAAGAAAAATATCCACCAGGCGTGTGGACTCCGAGGGCCTTTGTCCCCCAAGCCACCCAATACTTCCTTCTAGCTCTAATGCCAGGCCCTGCTGTGAGGTGGGGGGATGGAGACTGTCTCCATAACCATCGCCTTTGTCACACGGTGGGACACGTACCCTGGGCTTGTGTGTGTTCATGCCTGTGCATCATGTGGTGTGTGGGGAACACACGCCTTGCCCCGTGGACTTTTGGGAGTGAGGGGCACCTGGCTTAGCCTCACCAGTGTCAGGATGGGCAGAAGGGGCTGCAGCAGATTTCTCTCTCCAAGGAGCATGGCCTCTATTCACAGCCAGGGGGCCCCACCTCTGCTGCCCCAATTCATCTCTCATCTTTCTTATTTTTTCTCCACCCTTCCTGATTTCCCCATGGGTCTCCCAGGCCCAGAAACCATTGAGTCTGGGGCTGAGGGTACTGCTGTAGAGGTGACAGAGACAGGTGGCAGCCACTAGAAACAGCAGATGCTGACACCTGGTAAAAAAAAAAAAAAAAAAAAGCACGTTCGCCAATGAGCTCTGCCACTAGTGGGCTATGGGATCTTGGCAACTTCATGCTCCAATCTGAATCTCGGTTTCTCCATCTGAAACAGAAGGGAAGGTAGTTTAGGTGACATGGCCATGAGGGGCTCTGCTGCCCATGCAGATGAGGAACCAGGGCCCCATCTACTGCACATACAAGGAAGAGGCTCAGGTTCTTTCCTGAGGCACCACTTTCTTTAATCTCTCTGCATGCAGCCAGCCTTGTCTGTGAGGTGGGCCTGGGCTGGGCTCCTTCATGGTGATAAAGGGAGACAGAGCCCATTCATTTATTCATTCATTCATGTACTCATTCATTCATCCATCTAGTAATCATGGATTGGCACCCATGGTGTACAGGCACAGTCTAACAGCATCCAGCCCAAGAGACTTATCATTCTCATATCTCTGTAGTTAGAGGCCTCTGCCTGGCCCCTCCTTAGCTCAGCAGTTCTCCTCCAGGCTCTAGAGAGGCTGCCCCCACTTCCACCACACCCCACCCCAGCCCAGGCTAATGTCTAGTGGCCCGTGAGCTCACACTTTCTGGAAAGCTGCCTGGCTGCTTCCCCAGGACGCTCCCGGTCTCTGCCAGAATAGGCCTCCACTCCTGGGCTTATCTTTTGCAGGCTGTTTAACCCTGTCTCTTTTTCCCTCCTGTTCTTTTTCTAAACAATAAAGATTCCTCCTCTTGCTCTGCTTTATCTAAGGTATGGCTGGGCCCCAAGCCTCCCAGGGGAGACTTCTGAATCCAGCCTACAGTCATACAAATACCACACACACACACGCACGCACGCACGCACACACACAAACACAAGTACACACACACACTTGCGCGCACACACACATCCCAGCTCTGTTGCACTGCGCGCCCCTGTGCTGCCCCCCTCCCCCGTCTCCCCGCCCCAGGTGCACCTCTGAGCCCAGCTCTTCTCTGCGCAGCCGTGGACAGTCATATTGACAAAGAGAGACAGACCCAGGGCCACGGGCAGGGAGGAGCATGTGATTCAATATGGGACTGGCTGCGTGCTTGGGCAGGGGTGGTGGAGGGGATGCAGGGTGGAGGGGATGGGAGGTGGGTAGGTGGTAGTGAATGGGGATGGAGGAATATGTATCAGGGGACAGCCAGCTGGGGTATGTGTCAGAGTGAATGGGCCGGTGTGTGGCTCCATGTGTGACCCTCCCAGAAGCCATCAGCCTGCATTAGCGTACACATGGTTGAGCCTGCACGTGGGCGCAAGAAGCAGCAGGGTATGGGCTAGGGTAGAAAAAAAGCACTGGCTGCAGGGGCAGAAGAGGTTTCTGGTCCTGGCTCTACTGCAGGGTTTCTAAGTCCCTTCTTCATCTTTGGGCCTCAGTTTCTCCATCTGTAACTTGAGAGGCTGGAATCAGAGGTTTCTAAGGGCTATTGCACCTCTAACCTAGAGGTGTGATAGTTCCTCAACTTTCTATGCACTAGGACAGGCTCAGAAATTCTTACCTTGAGGCAGAAGGAGGACACCAGGGGACAACCTGCACAGTCACCTCTGAAATATGAGTGCGGCTCTCTTTACTGTCTTGTAAATCTCAGACTCTCCTTGCACTTGTGTGTTCCTAGAGCCAATGTCAGGGCAGAAGTGGAGGAGAGTGGGGCTGTGTCTAAGAAACTTCCCCTAGTTAAAGAGAACTGTGGGTGAGAGACCCAGGGCCCTTAGCCCTGGGCTGAAAGGAGGGATCCAGGGATGGTATGTGTTCACAGACGCATAGAGGAGACTTCTGGGGAGAGTGCAAGGAGCTGTGTCCCCACCAGGAGGGCTTTCAGGAAGGCAGCCATCCAGTGGAAGGCAGGGCATTTTTGGAGGCCAGCAAACACTGTGATTCTTTAGAGGATGGGTGTTACAGATAAAGAAAAATTGCAAAGCTTTCTGAAGATGCTTTTACTCACACTACATAGGACTTGAAATATGCATTTAGTAGTGGTAGTATTTTATTGGGAATGGCTTAGTGGGGCTGGGGGGAGATGAAAATCTCCCATAACCTTAGCACTAGCATCCCTGGATGACCTTGGGCAAGTCACTCCCCTTTCCTGCACCTCAGTTTGCTCATCTGTACAGTTCTGGAGTGGCAGGGGGCAACTTTCATTGGCCTCAAGGACCTACATAGCCAGCTGTCGCATGCAATAATTCCAGGTTTTCCCAAGACCTTGAGATGTGGAGGAGCTATGGGAGGGGAGGTCAGTTCCATTCATATTCCAATGAAAACAAGAGGCCAGGCTTTGGAACTCAGGCAGGGAAGCATACTTTCTAAGTCTTGACTGGAGGTTAGAAAGGTGAAGGGACTTGCCCAAGATCACAAAGCAAGTGGGTAGGGCCAGGTCTTCCGGGTCCCAATTAATTGCTACTCCATACATTGTCTCCCACCCATACATGGCTGATTTACCTCAGGGGGGGGTCTAAGAAAATGGGTGAGAACTTAGAGAGCTCGCAAGAGCCACAGCTGGGTCTGAGAAGGTTAAATTCCCAGCTGGAAGCATTCATCGAGGCCTCCAGAAACCGGGCAGTCCTTACAGCTTGCAAATAAGTACTTCAGGCCACAGGAAATGATCCCAGACCACAAGGCCCAGGGATTGCACCAGAGCAGTCCTGCCTGCGTGTCAGCCAGCTTGTGGAAGAGGCAGCCTGGGGTGGGGAGGGGAAGAAGGCACCCTCCAGACCCTGGCTTTAGACTCAGCTCTATTATTCTGCTAACTAAAAAACCTTGGGCAAGTCATGACCCCAGCCCCATTCTGTGAACCAGTAACATTAGACAGTATCTACTCAAGGTGTTGCTATGAGGTATAATTGGATCTCAAGAGTGCCAAGGCATGGCAAACTGTAAAATGCTGTTTAGGTGGGAGGGAATGTTCTGTTCTTGTGCACATGACCTCTGGGTAACTCCAGAGGAGGTTACCCTGGAGGTGCCATGTTCCGGGGCCACTGCTTTGCCTTTGGGGAGAGTGGGGAAAGCAGGTGATTATCTCTGCTGTGTGGGGAGGTGAACGGATGTGCCCTTGGGGTAGGGGGGAGGAGGAGCTGGGGGCCTGTGGAGCAGCCTTTCATGTGGAAGCTGAACCGAGGTGTTCTGAGGCAGAGCTGGGGCCTGTGGGCAGGAAAGCCTTTCCACAAAGCCGCCCCACATCGCTGAGTCCCGCCTTCCTTGACCACAGCAGCGTATGGGGACCTGGGGGAGGAGGGGCGGGGATTCTGGCCTTTTCTCTGAGAAGAGTCTCCTTCTAAGAGGGTCTGGGCCAGAACACAGGATTTCCATTTCAATGCTCCCTGGCAAACTGCCCTCCCCCGAAATCTGCTAAAGGCTCACGGAAAAGCCTTTAAAAACACACTAATTACAAACAATTCCTTGGCTTCTCCTGATTTCCCTCCACGCGGCATTGGGGGTGGGGCCAGGCAGGGCTGGGATGGGGAGGGGGCCGAGGCGGGGAGGGGTCACTTACTTGCGACTGCAGCTTTGTACCGTTAAAGGCTTGCGGAGCGCAGCCCCAGCCAGATCAGTGACGCAAGGGGCCCAGGACTGGGTCTCCCGCTTCCTTTTGGGTATCCAAAGGCCTAGCTGGGCCTGGCCTGGGCTCAGGGAAGCTAGGAAAGCCTAGAGCAGTGGAGGGGAAAATGCAGTGGGTCTTCGGGAAGCCTGTTGTAAATGGAGTCAGAACTGGAGTTTCAGGGGGGACTGCCTGCTCTCGGCCAGCTAGGCCTGGACCCCAGGCACCAGCAGTCAGTCCTGCCCTGCCCCCTGCTGCCTCTGGGCCCATTAAACCCAAACCCCTGTAGCCGGTGTAGCCATAAGCTCCAGAGTCAGGTGTGAGAATGATGGCATCATTCCTGAATTCCCACCTCTAGTCCCCCAGGGAGGGAGTTGGGATGTCAGGTAACAGGTTTCTGAGCTCTCCAAGCCCAACAAAGCCTTTGCAATGGTTCTCAACAGCTCTGGCCTAATCTGGGAGAGAGCCTGGGGCATCTTGGCTAAACTTTGGTTTGCTCACAGCAACCCCTACAAGCAGGGCCCCAGCCCCTGAGGGATCATTCTGCGCCTTTAGGAAGCTGAATGAAAGGAACCCCATTAATCTGTTCTGACTGGCTTCAACTAATGTCTTTGTTCATGAAGAGGTGGGGGGGGGTGGTTATTTCATTCCTCTCAGGCCTTTGTCTGATAATAACAATAATCACCAACTCATACTCTATGCCAGAAGCAGTTTGAAACATTTACATGTATTCCCTCATTTAATCTTTGCAACTCTTTCTGTGAGGAAGAAACCAAGGCACAGAGAAGTTTAGTGACATGTCGAGGGTCACACAGCTGGTAGATAATGCAGCTGGGCTTGAAATCCAGGCAGCATGACTCCAAAGTCTTAATCACCATGTCTACCATTATGAATGCCTGCCCCTGTGCCAGGATTCCACATGTGTACTCTCATATACAGCAATTTCATAAGGCAGATGTGAATGAGGCAAGAAAGACTCCTGGGGTTACATGCCTTCCTCAAGGCCTTACCACTGGTAAGGGTCAGAGGTGGTATTTCAAATCCCAGCCTTGCCTGGCTCTTGACACACTAACTTTCCTGCAACACTTTTGTCACTGTTTCAAATATTGTAAGAATTCAGATGCAATGTTGTATCTGTTAAGTACCTACAGATGCACGGGCATTTGTCTGACTGTTTTATATACATCTCCTCGTTTTAGACTTACATCTACCAGATGAGGTTGGGGATGTAATTTCCATTTACAGATGAGAATACTGAGTCTCAAAGACCTTCTCTTTTGTCTTTCAATCCTCTGGGCGGGCCATCCCCAAACCACTGCAGCATTCACATATCCATTTCTTAAGGGAAGAACCCTCCTCAGCCAAGGTCTCATTCTCCTCAGACTCCAAATGAAACAAAATGGAGCTTGTTGAAACTGTTACATATTGATTAGATGTTGGAGTCCTGGCTCTGCCACTTTGGAGCTGGGTGACTTGGGGTAAGTCACTGCCCTGTGTGAGACATGGCTACCTCATTCCAGGTGTGTGAGGCTGATCAAAGGACAAAATAGGATGGGCAAGCATTTTGTAAACTCTTGAGGACTTTACAAAGGTAAGTGGAGTCTCTGAGATGAAGGTCTTCATCTCCGGGTTTCTTTCCCTAGCATTCTGGCATGACCTCATCGCACACGTGTCCAACACATGCGTTGGCACCACTATTGAAACACACATACAAGCACCGGTAAGCTTCAAACAGATGGGTGGGAGATGATTGCCCTTGCCCTTGAGTTATCTCTCCTCCAGGCATCCACTAGTTCCTTTAATCCTTCCTTCCAGGACAAGATCTTGAGGCTCCCTCCCGAAAGGCAGTTAGATAAAGTATAATGATCAGGGAGTTTGGCATAATACAGACCTAGGTTTAAATCCATGTTCTGTCAATTTCTAGCTGTGTGATCTTGGGAAATTTCCTTTTTCCACCCTGAGCCTCAGTTGCTTCATCTGCAAAATGGAGATAATATTAGTACTATCAGGCTGGTCTGAGGCTCAAATGCAAACTCCTCAGCTAGGCGCTAGAGATACGAAGATAAATAGACCTCAGTGCTTGATATCATGTTGCAGGGAAGGAAGGTCAAGCAGTAGGCAGATGATCTCAAGTGCCACATGGAATTTAGCAAGGGCTCTAGGGACCCAGAAGAGGGCCACTTATCTTAGTCTCAGAGGAGGAGGTAGCTTCGCAAGGATGGTAATGTGTGAGCTGGTCCTTGAAGGGGGAATAATAGCTAATAACAACTAACACTTATACAGCACTTAATATGTGCCAGTCAGTGTTCTAAGTGCTTTACAAGTATGATCTAACTTACTTCCTTATGAGATGAATACAACCTTATAAGAAAAACTTGTGTTATCCCCATTTTACAGATTAGGGAAACTAAGGCACTGAGAAAGTAAGTGACTCGCCTGGTCAGGCGTTCAGGTTCCCTAACCCACAGTCTTATCCAGTCCACCAAGCTGCCCATGTGAGTTGGAGTTTGTCACCTGAAGAGGAGGCTGACAGTAGCAGTGTGGCATGCAAAGGCACAGTACATGCCAAGGCTCAGAGGTGAGATAGGTGAGTAGGGCCAGATCCTACAGGGCATTGTGTGCCAGGCTGAGGAACTTAGAATCTACTCTGGACATGATGCGGGAATCACTGGTGGATTTTATATGCAGATATGTCTGCAGAAAAGGGCTCTCTGGCTGCAGTGTGGAGGCTGGTCAGAGGAGGTCGCACTCTGGTGGCAGAGAAATGATAAAGGTCTGAATTAGGGCAGTGTTTGTAGGGATGGAATGCTTGGGATGGATTCCAGAGCTATTAAGGAGGTAAAATTGGCAGGTCGTGGTAATTAATTAGATGTGAGGGGTTAGGGAGAGGGAGGAGAGAAGGTTTCCAGCTTGAGAGCCTGAGTGGATTGATATATGAGACTAGTAGGATTGTGGCCTGGGAGCATGATGAGTTCGATCTGGGGCAAGGGGGCTCTGCAGCGTCTTCAGAGATGACCACTGGGTAAATGTCTATACCAGCTGTAGCTTGGGGGAGTGGTCCAGGTTGAGGTGATTTTTGGAATTCACTTGCCCAGAGGAGGTACTGGAAACCACAGGAGGGCCTGAGCGTGCCTAGGGAGCATCTATGGGAGAGATGAGCTTGCAAGCAGCACTTTGGGGAACACAACATTTAAAGAGGGGGCTGCTGAAGAAGAGGGGCCTGGGAAAGGGACTGAGGGGAAAAAAAAAAAAAAACAGGTAAGAGAAGTAGGAGGATGAACCAGGGAAGATGCATCTAAATAGGATAGAATTAGGACATAGAGATTTTCAGAAAGCAGGAGGGGGTCACAGATATCAGATTTGGCTGAGAGGTACCCTGGAGTTAAGGAGAGAAAAGCATCCACTGACTTTTGTAATTCAATCTCTTGGGACAGGGTGAGAGCTGAAGTGGGGATGGGAGCCTGACAGCAGTGGTCTGAGGTGACAAGGGCAGGTAGGGAGGTGGGAAAGTGTGAGTGAGGATCCTGGGAAAAGGAGACACAGGGTCAAGGGGCAACCAAGAGCACATGATGGGAAAGTGAGGCCCTTCCCTTGGGTTTCATTGCTCCCCGTCCACCTAGTGCCCCAACCCCGGCAACTTGGGTTTCTGCCCTGGGCATGCTGGGGTTTGTCAGGGCCTTTCAACCTGCAGGGCCCTCCACCTCTCCTCAGGCTCTCTCAAGTCTCCCGGCAGAAACCTCCCTTTGCTTGGCTCTGGAATCAGCCCCTGGGAGAGCAGATGAGACAGCAATTAGACCAGTTGCAACGGCCATCCGCTCACATCTCTGTGCCAGGGCAGGCCCACTGGCATCCTGCCAAACTCTTCTGGGCCAGCCTAACTGCCCGGTCTCCCTCCCATGTGTCTCCCATGACTGCCCTCCATGGAGGGGCCTCTGAGGGACTGGAGGCCCGGAGATGGCCTTGCTAATCTCTCCTCTGCCTGAGCTAGATGTCTGTGCATTTGGGAGCCAGGGGCAACTCTGGCAATCCCAAGACTGTGTCAGGGCCCACCAGCTGAAGGGCGAGGAAGGTGGAGTGAAAGGCAGAATGTGGTAGCAGGACTCTCTTCCACACCCCTGCTCTTCACTTCTCTTGCAACTCAAGATTCTTATGTCTCCTCGCCACAAATCTTCTGAGGATTCCAGTTCCTCGAAGGGGATCTGCCTTTGTGTCTGGGGTTGGCCCTTGGGAGCCTGCAGCATCTGTCTATTGTGCTCCATTGCTGCCAGGACCTGATTTTTCCAGAGGCTTTTCAGCATTGGTAGGAAGACTTCATCCACCTGGGAGTTATCCATTTCCTGTCACCAGCCCCAGCCATAGCACACTCTTCTCTCTTCCTATTTCAAACTTTCCCTTGATGGCAGCCCCCTGCCTTTGACTTCACCCTTTCAAAGCTGATACATCATAGAACTATCATAAAATCTATTTCAACATTTTTTTGGGGGAAATGGAAGGCTATGAACACCTCAGCCTACTCTGCCTTGAAAAGACCCTCCCTCCTCCCCATTCTTTCCACAAGCATCTCAGTGTCTGCCTCTGTGTTGGGTCCTGGAGAAACAGCAATACATCAGAGATCACCCCTGCCTTTATGGACCTCACCACCTGGTGGGAGACCCAGACATGACATGTCCACCAGTCATCGAATGTCTTATTGAGGTGTCGTGCTGAGAGTCCAGGGAATGACTATAAGGCGGGTGGTGCTGGAGTTCTCACTAGGCACCCAGGAGACTTACAGGGTCAGTAGGGATGTGGGAGGCCCACAAGGAAGCAAAGGAAGCAGTGTGGGAAGAGACCCAGAGACACACAATGGCCTGGTGGTTTTCAGGGTTGTGGCTTGTGTTCTGAGTACCTCTCATGGTACAGATGGGGACGCTGAACTACAGAAAGGATGTCCTCCCCCAAAGTTTGACCCTTGTGAGGTGGTGGCGAAGGAGCAGAAGAAGGCTGCATGAGGGCCAGCTTAAGGACTGTGGGGATCATGTTGGCTGTGGATGCCAAGGGCCACTGTGCCTGGCAGAGTACTGTGTAGAGTGGGCTGGGGCCAGTCCATGGTTATCGAGTTGATTGGTACTTGTTGTTCAGTCACTCAGTCATGTCTGACTCTTTGTGACCCCATCAACTACAGAATGCCAGACCTCTCTGTCCTTCACTATCTCCCGGAACTTGCTCAAACTCAAGTCCATTGAGTCCGTGATGCCATCCAACCAACTTGTCCCTTCTTCTGCTTTCTACTTTTCCAAGCGTCAGCATCTTGACTCATACTAGAGGCTCGAAATCCTCAGTGTTTTCATCTCTAAAGTGGGGATAATAGCACATACTTTTTAGGATGTGTGGGAGAAATGACATAATACCTTTAAAAGGGCATTGGAAATACAAAGCTCTGTGTCCATGGGGAAGATTATTTGTTGTTGGGGCCCCACTTTCTAGTCCCCAGGCTAAAAGTTACCACCTTCAAGCAGCCTTCCCCAGTTCTTGATAGCTGGGAGTCATAGCCCCTCTTCTAAGTGGTCCTTGCCCAGCATCTAGGAGTGCCCAAAGGCAGAGCTCCTCTGATTTCTCTCTGCATGCACAGGGCTTAGCCCCGGGTGGGTTCCCCACAGATCAAGACTCCTATGCACCTGTGTTCCACTAGGCACACACACAGCTACATAGGGGCCCACACTTGGAGATGCCTTTTGGTGCAGGCGCTCACATCTACTCCTCTCCTGGGTGCCACAGCCCCCCCACCACCACACACACATGTGTGCCCCCTTCCACTTTCGCTTTATTAGTCTCCTGGACTCAGTACCACTCACTGCAGTTTACAGATGAGGAAAGTGAAGCTTGAGGAGGTATCCTGAAGCTGGAAAATCCTCACGCAGGAGCCCTGGCAGGCACATGTTTTCCCAGGCCATGCCCTCTGCTCTGTTTGTGCACAGGGACCCCCCTGGGCTGACCAATTCTTGCTTCACATCGGACCACAGGAGCCATCAGTTTAGCCTTGGGAAGGGCTTTACAGAACTGGTCACTTGCAGGGAAGGCAGTGCTGTTGGTGAGAATGGGGAGGGCTGAGTGGAAAGGGTGCTGGGTTGTGTTGGAGTTGAGGAGGGAGGGGAAAACCTGATCAAAACCATGTCAGAAAGGAGGGGGAGGAAGAGAGAGAGAGAGAGAGAGAGAGAGAGAGAGAGGTTTTCATTCACAAAGAAATCATTATGGTTAATTTAATTCATTGTAGCGTTTAATACAGAAAAGCTTTTCTACAGAGACTGGGCATCAAGCCAACATTTATATATAAATGGGTTTTATTTTAAAAGCGAATGCAGTGAGGGGGATAGACTGGGGTTAGCCCTCTCACTCCCTCTCTGCTTCCTCCTCTCTTTCTTTAGCTACCTTTCTGAGCTTGTGTGAATGAGGAACTGGGTATTCTACAAAGCAGGAACCCTCTGCTCCCTACTCCTGTGGCCCACAATTCGTCTTCCTAAGGCTCTGCTTCCTCCCCTTCTTCAGGACCACAGGGAATCCTTAGGCAGGACCCAGCTCAGAGTTGCTGGGTCTGAGAAATTCAGAGAAATTCAGATCCTTGAATGCTCTCCTTAAGATACCACTTAGAAATCATTCCACCTGCCTTGTCCCCATCCAGGGCAGTCTCTACCTGGTACACAGATGGGAACTTGAAGCTCAGGAAAAGGTGCATGACCGACCATGGTCACACAATTTGATCAGTGGCAATATCAAAACTCAAACCTAGGTCTTCTGTTTCCCAGTCCAGTGCCTCAGGAAGTGCAGTCTCCCTATCCTATCAGCTCTTCAACCTGTGCCCAGCATTTTGGGGGCTTGGCACTACTTTCCCCTGTACCTGAGTCAGGCCCAGATGTACCCTTCCAGGCAGGTCTGCAAGCCTCTGACACGATCTCTCCAATGCCCTCCCCCTCCACATCCATCCCAGCTCTCCAGTCAGCTAATCAACTAATTCACACTGTGGTGTCAATGGCAAATAATAACTTACTGTAAAGTGCTCATGGTGCAATTTCAGGCTCTCTGGGATCATTGAAGGCTGGAAAAGAGCCGTGGGGATAGGGAAAGCTTTTAAGAGCCCATCACATTCTATTACAAACCGTTTATCCAGCACTCTGTGTTGCCACATATTCATGGAGTCTGGGATCAAAGCAGACTAATGAACGCACTGCCTTGGGTTGAGTGGCAGCAGCTCTTAAAGGAATAAGTCTGAGAAGGCCCCTAGCCCCTAGACTTACCTGTACTCATTTTCTTCCCCACCCTCTAGCTCCAGCAGCAGGGTCCCAGGCACCGTTTCCATTTGCTTAGCGCAGTCTGGCCTTGAGGGTGAAAGAAGCATGTAAAAGGGCCATGGCACCTACCAGAGCTCCCTGGGGAGTATTCCTTTCCCTCTGTGCCCCTAGTTGCCAGATTCAGCTTTCAGGGGCAGGGTCTGTGTTTCCTTACATGGTAGAACTGCCTGCACATGGTCCTATTGTAGGGATAGGATAACTGACCTCAGAAAATTGACATGCCATGATACTAGGCCATGATACTAGGATACAGTGGAGTTGGAGTTGGCATTCAGGTCTTGTGCCTGCTGAGCCTGATGGCTGACCAAAATCCCTTTTCCCTGCACCCCCCCCCCAACAAAGAGGACCAGCTCAGGGGTGGCTATTCAGCTGGCTGGTATGAGAGAATGGGGCTTCTGATTGGAAGAGGATCACAGGACCTTGCAAATGCTGTCTTGAGCTACCCACTGGGCTCTCCAACTCCCATGGGTGGGGGTGGGACTGAGGGTCAAGATGAAGCACAAAATCAAAGGAAGGAGCAGAGGTCCGAGTCTAGGTTCTGGGCCCAACCCCTACACCCCTAAAGAATGACTCGAGGGGATTGAGGCTGGGTTCTAGGCCCTCTGGGAGGCCAGGAGTTCCCAGCAGCCTTCCTGTGTGTCCCCAGGTCTCCCAGCTGCTGGGATGGTATTTGGGGTTCAAGCCCAATGCAGTCCCACATCTGGATCCTGTTAGCTTGCTGCATTCCTTCTTGGCCAGGAAGAATGTATGCAATGCCCGAGGAGCTGCCTGGCCAGGGACTTGCTACTTGGACCTGGCTATCAAAGCCGAGTGGTGGGCAATTGCCCATCAGGGAGGGGCTTCTCTGGCCCTCCATCAGCTTCCTGCCGCCACCAGTAGCTCTGGTTGGAGCAGCGCCTTTTCATCAGGTGCTGGCTGCTGCTGAGGCGTGAGCCAAGGGGTCGGGCTGCGCCCAGCAGGCCCCCTGCTTCTGATTAGCAGCTCACCCACTGCTCCAGCCCCGCCACTCTTCCCCCAGATGGGAGCTGCCCAGATGCTCCTCCAAGTCCAAGACTGTGGCCAAGGAAGGGATTGCCAATAGTCAGGGCAAGGGGCGGAGCCAACCTCTGCAGCCTTCAGTAAGGCCTCCACCAGCTTTGAGAAAGCAGGTACATTGTTTCTCCCTTCTGAACCTTCCTTCCAGTCCCCTCTCTGAAGAGCTCCAGCTGCAACCTGCCCAAGTTAGAGGCAGCTATTAAAAAATAATAGTGAGGCCAGGGCAGTCTTTTATAGTCTATGACACAGTGATATAGACTTCCCAGGTGGCACAGTGGTAAAGAACTCCCCCACCAATGCAGGAGACGCCAGAGACACGGGTTTGATCCCTGGGTAGGAAAGATCCCCTGAAATAGGAAATGGCAACCCACTCCAGTATTCTTTCTTGAAAAATCCCATAGGTGAAGGAGCCTGGCAGACTATAGTCCATGGGGTCACAAAGAGTCAGACATGACTGAGCACACACACACAGTGATATAGAGTGAAGGTTCTGGAGCTAGGCCACCTGGGTTTAACTCCTGGCTTAGCTGGCTCAGCTGGTAAAATATCCTCCTGCAATGCAGGAGACCTGGGTTCGATCCCTGGGTTGGGAAGTTCCTCTGGAGAAGGGAAAGGCTGCCCACTCCAGTATTCTGGCCTGGAGAATTCCATGGACTCTATAGTCCATGGGGGTCTCAAAGAGTCAGACACGACTAAGCAACTTTTCTTTTTCTTTCTTTAGCTCCTTCTTAGCACTGTGACCTGGGGCAAGTTACTTAGTCTCTCTGTCCCTTATATCTCCCTCAAAATCTCTATAAATTTGCAAGAACAATAGGTCCCCAGGTCATAGTGTGGCTGTGGAACTTCAATGAGTTAATATCCAAAACGGGCTTAGAATAGTGCCTGGCGGGTAGTGAGCATCCAGTAAATTATTATCGTTACACATTTTATTTACATCCATTGACTCACTGGAACCTCCATCAACCGTGTGACCTGTAGGGTTGCAATGGAAAGCTAGGGAGGGGAGGGCCTTACTCCAAGTCACAGCCAGTAGGGGCAGGGTTGGGGTGCATCAGTCTCTCTGTCCTATTCCCTGCCACCAGCATGCCAGCCACTGTGTAGCTCCGAGAAGTTCAGTCAAGCAACAGTGGGAGGGGACTTTCACCCAGGCTGAAATTCTCACTTTTGCCACGTGGCTGATGGGCCAAGGGGAACAGGTCAAGGATTTCTAAGCCTTGAGTCCAGAGAAAGGTTAATCCCTCAGGTCATGGCCACAGAGAGATAGTGTAGACCTATCTGGTGTCCTGCACCTGTCTAGGGCCCCCAAAAGACCCACTAAGAGTCCCCCAAGACCCATCACCCTAAGGGGGCTATTGAGCTAACTGGTGTGAGAAGCCAGGAGTTGGTGATGAAACCGAGTGACTGGAAGGGACTCCTGTCCTGATCTTGGTTCCTGTGGTCTGGAAGTTGTGGTGGGAGTGGGGATGAAGGGTGGGAATAGGCATGCTACTTTCGATAGTCAGTTCAGAGGAGGGGTGAGGTAACAAGAGAACCTGAGAGTTCTCTTTCTAGCCAAAATAATACTCTTTTGCAGCCATCTTCTACTCTCCTTGCTTTCCAGGCAGCCCTTGGCCTGCCTTGGTACTGCCTGATGGGGTAGGATGCAGGGAAGAAATGGAAATCAGAGGAACTCCTGGCTTTCTCCCCCCCAACCCCCACCCCACAACACCCCAGGGCTGAGGCTCCTTCCCAGTCCTTCCCACAGCCAAGGGATCCCAGCCAGCCCTTCAGGGACCACAGTTCATCAAAGGCCTCAAGCACCCTTTCTAAACTGAGCTCAGAGATTTGCTGGGGATTGAGTTCTGGAGGTGAGAGAGGGAAAGGAGGGAGAGGGGAGCTCGAGAGGATGCTGCTGATACATGGTTCTTGAGGCAGATCCTGAGGGATTGCTCAAACAGTGGGGGACTGCTCCCCCCAACACCATGGGATGGCAAGGGAGGAGAGTAGCACCTGAATCTTGGGTTCAAGTCCACAGCCAGCCAGCTGGTGGTAGATGACCCTGCCTCCGAGCCTGCAGATCTTTATCTGTATACGGAGATAATACTGCTGGAGTCTCGGGGCTTGGATGAGCACGGAGGGGGTCTGCTTCTGCAGCTCCTATGAGTTCTGAGAGCGTCCCTCCAGGAGTCTCTACAAATTTCCTTTCTGTTCAGCATGACCCAGTTCAGTGTCTGGGTGCCATCTGAACCCTCCCTTCTTCAATTGCCACCAGATTGTGGGGGCCGATGCCTTACCTCTGGCTTCCCAGATTCCCTCTCGGGGGCCTGATGCACTCCCTTGTAGACTCCTGGCCCTTGACTGGGGAAGGGAGCTATGTTTACTAGAGGCTGGGTAGATGCTGTCAGCTCTGGGAAGATCCTGCTTGACAGGCACTGGAGGAAGCCATCTGCCATGGAGGCGGGGGTCTGGACCGATGGCTTCCAGAGGTACTAGGCAGCCTCAGCTGGGGAGAACTTAGCCACACGTGTTTGGTCCTTGTAAAGCACTGGCTCAGGGCACTAGCTTTCTTCTTGTTCTTGCCTTGTACTTCTGCTACTGTTGGGCTAAGACAAAAGTTAATGAAGAAGCATCAGGCCTACCTTCAGGCCAGGAGCAATACCCCAGAGGTGGGGGGAGCTGGAAATTTGCTCTATGCCATATGCACATAGACATAAGTAAATACAGAGGTGTAGAACTGGTTTCATTTTTCACAAAGAGGGTCTTACTCTACATGCACACATGTTTTACAACTTACTTTTTAACCTTAACAGTAGGTGTGGGGCATCTTTCCATTCTGCCTGTGTTGGTCTATCTTATTTTTTTTACAACAGCCTCATTGGATTCCATAGTATGGAATAGTTTATTAAACCAGCTCCCTAATCATGGCCACTTAGATTGTGTACAATTTGCCCCTCTTAAACTACACTACAGTTTTGTGTATTAATATATCACTGTGCTCGTGTGAGAACTTCTGTAGGATAATTGCTCAGAAGAGGAATGCTGGATTAAATACTTATATTTTATCTTCTTACAACTCTGCCCCCCCCCCAACTAGACTGTAAGTTTGAGGACAGAGTCAGGGGTCATGGAGCACTGGGAGAGAGGAAGGGAGGTAAGGAAGAGAGCAAGGAGGTGATGATAGAAACCTTCTGACTTGCAGGTGAGAGGATGTCTATTTCTACCTGGCTTTCCTGGGGAAAAACAGCTCCAACACTAGTTCTGGTCTTCTGAGGACACAGGGCACTGAATCAAGAGCTGTCTTTCTGGATCTGGTCCGCATATAGGCAGACTGTAGAGGAATCCTGGCTTGGGGGAGCCAAGGTGGGAACACACAGCCCCCTTGCTTACATCGAGCTGGGACAGGCTCACAGGCCAGATGTTTAGTAGTGCCTCCATCCTCCCCTCTGCATGGCCCCTGGGACCTGCATTGCCTCTAGTCTGGGGTCCCTCCTCTCCCTCCCCTACTTGCCTGCCAGAGACAGGGTCCTGCCGCCTCCTCCACCAGGGCTTCACACCTCCAGAGAGCATGCCCAGGCATGGTAGGGCATGGAATCCGGAGAGCTTGCTAAGCGAGGAGCCCACTGGCAGCACCTGGAAGCGGGTGGAGTGGAGGCCAGAAGCTGGGGATTTTTCCTTAATAACAACTTGGCGGCCCAATTCATTGGTGGCTCTGCAAGCCTGCTCAACTCTGCTCTGCCCCGCCAAGAGGAGCCTTCATCTTCAAAGCTTTTTGGGAAACAGTTAATTAACCCCCACAGCCCTCCTGCCTACCCAGGAGGCTGCTGGTTCCCTGATCTCCTTGAGGTGGTGCAAGGGGAGGGCAGTGAAACTAAAGCTTAGAGAAAGGGTGTGGGGCTGGATCCAAGTGCTCCCAGCATCCTGGGCGTGGAAGCTGCCTTCCCTTCCAGGCCTTCCCAGGCCTGCCCCTCAGGTAGCTAGTGGGACCTCCAGAGGCCAAGCCATATAGTGAGGGGGCTATGGGTTGAAGAGTTTATCTTGCAACACAGTTTATTTCAGTTTAGTCCTACCATCTCCCTGTGCCTTAGTTTCCACCTCCTTAAAACAAGGGACATTAACAGGACCTAGTTGTCAGCACCATGGTGGCAATCTAATGGGATGTGGGAGGAACAAAAGCTCTGGGAACTGTGTCCAAATAAAGATCAGAAGAAATCAGGAGTAACTGGAAGCTGTGTCATAGATGGAGAGGGGTGACTGAGTGGATGGAAAGGGGACCCTTAAGCAGGAGAGGGCGAGGAGGTAGGCCCCTTGTGCTCTGTGAGCAGGGGCTGCTGCCCAACACTGGGCAGAGGGAGAGAATTGCTGGCAGAGAAGAGGGAGCAGGAACCTTACTCCCTGGCAGCATCTTCTCTTTTCTTGTCCTCATCCACTTTTTTTTTTTATCCTCCTCCAAGTTTTACACAGACACACAGACACAGACCCACACACACACAGGCACTCAAATAAGAAAGAGCAGCCTCCGGGTGACATCTCATACCAGCATCCAGCCACATGAAGATGCTCCACCCAGGTGTCCAGGGGTCCTAAATGAAGCCAGGGAGGGGTGAAGGTGGTGAGCCGAGTGCCAAATGAAACAGCTGCCTTAAAGAAGCATTCCTTTTCTGTTCTCATTTTTCTGACCACCCTCAATATTTTATGTGTCCCTGGTGGCTCAAATGGTAAAGAATCTGCCTGCAGTGCAGGAGACCTGGATTCGATCCCTGGGTTGGGAAGAATCCCTGGAGAAGGAAAAGGCTACCCACTCCAGTATTCTGGTCTGGAGAATCCTATGGACTGTATAGTCCATGGGGTCACAAAGAGTCAGACACGACTGAGTGACTTTCACTTCTTAGGGCAAGTACCATACTTCTCCTTCTGTTCTGATTATTTCTCCCTATATCCTACCTCCCCTATGAGACTGGAAGCTCCTTGAAGGGAGCAATAGGGTCTTGTTTCTCAGCGGCCACTGCCCCTGGCATATGGGGAGTTAGCACGTCCTGGGTGGCCCCCGGCGTCATAGCAGGGATTTGGTCTCTGCACCCAAGTGTGAGGGTCAGCCTCACCTTCCACATTTCACACATAAGGACACGGAGGCTTTGAGTGGGAAAGTGACTCGCTCGCAGTCACACTGCCAAGGCGAAGCAGAATCAGTACAGCAACTACCGCCAGAGACCCGCCTCCTCTTACAGCACACTGTTTTCTCTCTGGGACTTTCCAGGGGGCTCTCTCTCTCTGGAATCTGGAGGGCGGGGGGGGGGGGCAGTGCCTCATCTGGGGGTTCAGAGAAACTGGCAACAGCCTGACTTGAAGATTGGCTTGGCCCTCAGATACCTGCACCCACTGTACCCTTTCCGTGCAAGAAACTGAGAGGCAGCGGCCGCCTGCCCCGCCTACCACGTGCCTGGGCAGGAGGCAGCCTATTGGCCGCAGAGCCCAGGACAAGACCAGAACTGAGCCAGGCTTCTGGGGGTGGCTAAGCTGGGGCCTGCTGCTGCTTTAGCCTCCTCCTCAGACATGGGCCCTCGGGTCAGGACAAAGTGCTTGGGGCACCACTGAGAAACTGTGCACCACCCACCCTCACGAAGCCAAGCCTGGGCTTGGGCTACTGTGGCCAGGCCCTGTGGGCAGACGAGGGGGCAACCTGGCGCCTGGTAGGAGGGGTGGCCAGGTGAGCTGCCCTAACTCCAGAGGAGGAGGGACCTGAAGTCCAGAACAGGAGACTTGTTTCTCTGGAAGGGAAACCTTCAAACACTAATTGGTAGTTGCAAGTAATTAAAGTAATTTACTCAGATTATAAAGAAATTTCTTAAGAGTGATTAAGCAACTCCAGCTGTGTATGGTTGTTGGTAATGACTTCCCCAGGGGGATTAGTGCACTTGGCAGGGTGTAAGAGGGATGCTCACACCCGATGGGTCCTGATTCCTGGGCACGGAGGCAGGGCACAAGCACTGGGGGTGCTAGGGACTGCTGAGCCTCACTGCTGGAGACTGACATCCCGCCTGGGTGTGCCTGGAGCTCCACATGTACCAGGTACTCTCAGCTGCAGATCCATGTGCAGACACACTCGTGTGCACAGCATACATATGTCCTTGCACAGAGCCCCAGACTTGGACACAGGTGTGTTGACTTTTCCCTAGCTGCACAAAGAGACCCTGGCAATCATGGGCCTGTGCACACAGTGACTATATAAATCACACGCACAGTATTCTGCCCACCTGGGTATCCACACGGATCACAGTGTCAGCAGGCACAGATACTGGCATAGGCACCACAGCCATGTCCGGACACTGCACAGATTTCTAAACCTGCTTACAATCAGATACACACATGGTTGCGGGTGCATGAAGGACAGACACATGTTTACACAAAGAAATGCACGTCCACAAATGCAACGACACATGTGGCCAGAGGCATGTATATAATCACACACAGTTCCAGACGTCTCTTTCAACCCAGACAAATGGAACCCCACATGCAGAGACTCAGGCACTTGTACAGAGCCTTGTGCACAACTACAGACTGACCTACAAAGTGATAGTGTTAGTCACTCAGTCGTGTCTGACTCTCTGCGACCCCATGGACTGTAGCACGCCAGGCTCTTCGTCCATGGGATCCTTGAGGCAAGACTACTGGAGTGGGTAGCCATGCCCTTCTCCAGGGGATCTTCCCAACCCAGGGATTGAACCCAGGTCTCCTGCATTGCAGGTGGATTCTTTACCAGCTGAGCCACCAGGGAAGCCTTGCAAGACTCAGGCACTTGTACAGAGCCTCACATACAATCACAAACTGACCTAGACATGCAGCTTATCTCACACACACACACACACGCACTCACACACGATGTTGGTTCTGCAGTGTGCTGAAGGTACTCAAAGGTGGCTGAGTCAGGACCTAGTTGTTCTCAGGAGCACTGCTTTGTGGATTCCTCACCAGCCACTCCTCCCCAGGCCACAACCTGGGTCAGAAGTGGAAGGGGAAAAGAGTGTGGGCTACAGCAGCGACATGGCTGAGGTGAGCTCTGAGGAGCCCTCTGTGGCAGTGGGGTGCAGGTCACAGGGCACAGACTCCAGGCCCTGAACGTCACTTCCTAGCTATGTGACCTATTCCCATATGTCTCCCTTCACGTTTCTGACACTTCCTTTCCTCACCTGCAAAATGAGGATAATAATGCTGCCAGTTGGTCCTGAGGATGAATGAAAAGAACGCACGTGGGAGCACTTAGCACGCAGTAGGCTAGCAGTAGACGAAAATTTCCTTCCTCTGAGACGTGAGGGACTGCCTAAGGCACCCCTCAGCTAGGGGAAAACCTCCTCTGAAATTCCCCACAGAAAGTAGGCGGGACTTGACTCTGCTGCACCCTCCAAGGCTCCCCAGGGTTCCGACTACTGGTTTCCAGAGTTGGAAAGTCTGATCCAAAGCAGCAAGAGTCCAGGGCCTTTGAAGCCCTCAGGAGCCCTGGCCTCCGGTGGCACCGTCTCTCACTCACTGTACAGTCCTGGGGAGTTCTCTTCCCTTTTCTGGCCCTCAGATCCCTTCTCTATTCCCTGATAGCATAAGGACATGGAGAAAGGACGACCTCAGTGATCTGTAAGCTTCCTCCCAGTGCTGCCATTCCAGGGTTCCTGTAAATGACTCACTTGAGTTTGGCTGAATGTGAATGACGGAATGACTATGCTCCTTATTTTGCCTTGAGAGGATCTTTGCTATCCGTGGGAACTAGTGACGTCAAGGAGGGATGGGAACGGGTGCTGAGTGTAGGAGTACCTTGCTGGGGAATATGGAATCCCCAAGCTCAGGCATAAAAGAGGGAAAGAATGGAGTTACAACCAGTGTGCATGGGACCATGGAAGAAAATGAGTCTGGGAAATGCCTCTGAGGATGGCTGCCCCTGCTCCATTCCAACTTCAGTGAATGCCAAGGGCAACTGAAGCTCTACTTTCTTGACCCTTTGAGGGTTCCCCAGAGTTGTTATTTTGGTGACCTCCCCCCACACAGACACAACTTGTTTCTCCATCCAGAGTAGGGAAGTCCTTAAAACAGAAAAGGGACTGTGGATTTGTTGCAGAGACAGGAAGGAGGAGAGATGTCTTCCCTGGTGGGCAGGGAAGAGCAGGTGAAATGGCTGAAACATAGAAAGAGAGCTGAGTCTTCTGCTTGTGGCTTGTGGAAGAAAGCAGAAGCCCTTTTGAGGGAGAGGAAGTGGGGTCCGAGTTGCCAGGGCCCAGGTCCTATGGATTTCCAGCTCCCCCTCTTGCCACTTCCAAAAGACCCAGGTCTCCTCACTACATAATCTTTCATTTGGCCATGTAGATTCCGACACTTAATGAGTACCCAGGTGCATGCTACCATCTCTAGGCACTAGTACATACTTTCTCTTGTCTAACCTCTCAGTAGATTTGTGACAGTGGGGACCAGCCATCTTATCTCAGACAGTACTACCTCAGCATTGGCAGAAGCCCCAGATGCCCTGCTAGAGCTTTGCCTTAAGTGGGGCCAGGTCCATTCTCAGTCACTCCTGAGCTTGGGGCCCTGACAGCTGCTTTCCTCAGAGTCAGAAAGGGCTCTAGTATAGAGGCTGGCCCCTGCCAGCCCTGGCACCAAACCTGGTACATCAAGGGCCAAGGGTGCATTCGTCCTGAGGAGTTTCATCTGTGAAGCCTGGCCTGAGGCACAGCTTTGCTCCTGGCAAGCACCAGTGGGTAGAGGTCACCCCCTTCCCTCCTTACTAGCAGTAGTGGTCCAGCTTGTTACTGTTCTCTTTAGACACTAAAGTCTGTGTGGCAATGGAGAGAGCACTGACATTGGAGTTAGACCTAGGCTCAAAACTCAGCCCTGTCATTTGCTGTCTGTATGTGGAAGTCACTTTGGACAAATCACTTCACTTATCCAAATGAGCCTTGGCTTCCTCATCACTAAAATGCGCACGATAACCCCTTTACCTCAAAGCCTTGACTTGAGGGTTAAATGAGATGAATAGATTTAAGAGTACTCGACACCATTGGCCTTCAGTGAGAAATAGTTTCCCCATATGGCCACTAGCTAGGGCTTCCCAGGTGGTGCTAGCGGTAAAGAACCTGCCTGCCAATGTAGGAGATGCAAAAAGATACGGGTTCCATCCCTGAGTCGGGAACATCCCTTGGAGAAGGGAATGGTAACCTACTCCAGTATTCTTGCCCAGAGAATCCCATGGATAGAGGAGCCTGGCAGGCTGCAGTCCATGGGGTTGCAAAGAGTTGGACACGACTGAAGCGACTGAGCATATGGCTGCTTGCAGTTTCTTAGAAGGTGTTCCTGATCCAAGGTGTCCCAAATCTCTACCCCAGGACTGCATATGGCCCTGTTTTTTACAGCTTCCGGCTCATGCCTTGCCCATTGCTGTTTATCCTGTGTCTTCTTATTCCCTGGGCTTTCCAAAGAGAAGAAACTTTCAACCAGATGGAGCTGGAGGAGAAGATGACTGGCCCTGGGATCTTCTAGAGAGAATGCTGTTGTAACTCTAGGTCAGAAACTTCAGTCTCTCCAACTGCAGTTCTGGTCGTCTCCTTATCATGCTGCCAGGGAGAGAGAGAACAGCTGGTTCCCATCCTCCAAATAATAAGCCTGCCGTGCAAATTGTTTTCCGAAATCATTAGGCCACAAAGATTCTATTCAGTTGCAATGTTTGCATTGGCCCCGCCCTCATTTCCCAGAAACTGGAAGACGTTCACTCACAAGAGACACTTGCACAGACACACACTGGAAAGACCAAGAGATCTCGGGTCAGAGGCCTGTACAGATTTTCCCAGAAAAAGAAAGAACCCGGGTGATGATCTCAGTGGAGCCAGGAAGGCCCCTTAACCCAGAGACCCAGAGCTTAGGAGGGATTTGAAATCTTCACACTTTTTGGAAGGACTCTGAGCAGCTGCTCAACCACAGAGGCAAGAAGTGAGCTGAACCAAGCCTTCCAGGTGCCTAGCCCTGTGCTAAGAGCAGAAAGAAGGAACGACGTAGTGTCCCCTGCTCTTGAGAGACTTGTGGTTTACTTTGAAGAGTCAGCATACACCCACACACACACACATATATACATGCCAAGGTAAATAGTAGAAAGTTTCCTACCAACAATGCATGAGGCATTGCCTGATAAGATATGTTCTGATCTGGATGGAGGGGCTTTAGAGGAGGTGCCAGAGAACCATAGAGCAAGAAGAAAGCGCACAGTGTCCTTTCCTTGGCTGGCCATCAGGAAAGAGCCACTCTTCTCTCTCCCAGTCACAGACTTCATCACCCTTTGGCATTCTGGGAGACTTCACTATTGACCAATGCTTAACCTGGAGTTTTCCCAGTGAATTAGGCCAGATGGTGACAACTCAAGGCTCTTGGCCACCTAGCTTCCTACTCAAGGATGTTTGGATACACAGAGTAGGTAGTGGAAGTGGGGGAAGAGGATTTGTTTCAAGTGATTACAAAGTATTTTATTGCCATGATGGTGCAGGGATGTTCATTGAACTGCTCAGCTGCAGCCCAGCTCCTCCCCACTCTCCATGGGCTTTTACACAGGTATGTAACAGAGACCTTTTAATTGCAAAGAGTTTTTCTGAGTTTCTCTTGGGCAAAACTAGGGGCTTTCCTGGACCCTTAGTCCTGAGCACTGGCACTAATTTCTCAGTGAAGTTCAGAATGAGGAAAAGGAACTCCTTCTAGTCACAGAACACCCACTGTGTGCTGGAAACTGTGATAGGCACAGTGTAGAAATATGTCATAGATGTCTCTGAAACAAACAAACAAAAATCCAGATTATGAGCCCATTTTCCAGATGAGGAAAACTAAGTCACAACAAAGTGGAAGGACTTGAGCAAGGGCACAAATTTAGGAAGTAATTGAACTTGGACTCCAACCTAGATCTGTCTGCCTTGAAAACGCTCTTTTTCTCACTCCCCACCCCAGAATGAGTGGGGTGGGATGAGGTGGGGTGGGGTGGGGTGGGGTAGGGTAGGGTGGGGAGGGCCATCCTCAGGAGGACCAACTTGGCATCAGTGATCCTGGGGTAGCTACTGCAAGGGTGAAACCTTCCTCATGGCCTCCAAAATCAGGTTTTCTGTCTAAAGGGCCTCAGGCTATCAATTCAGAAGGCCTAGCTCCTGGGGATTCAGAGGCCAGCCTATCTTGCTCCCAGACAGGCTTCTAGCCCAGGATGATGGAGTATATCTTCCTGGGGGCAGAAAACAGCTTCCTGGTCTCCATCGGTGATCCAGTCTCTTGTTCCTCAGCCACTATAGAGCCTTCAGCTGTGAAAGAAGCCCAGAGTCTGGCACCCCTGACTGAGTCTTTGTGTAGCCACACCAAGGGGTAGATGAGATGGATAAAAGGTGCTGTAGAGTATCTCTTTTGCCTGAGACCAGTGTAAGTTTGAACATACTCTCTGGTCTGCCACAGAATCTTGGCCCAGAATCCCAGAGAAGTCATATATATGTCTACTCTCCTGCCTGCAGTGAGACCTAACTGAGCAGATGCCATCATGACAAACCTCTAGAACTTGAATATTCAGGTCAACTCCTGGCCAGGGGACTGCTTACAGGGTAGGCTCTGAGCATGCAGAAAGTGCCTTGGTTCTTAGAATTGCTGTGGGAAGCATTTTCCATATCACCAAAGACAGCTGCCTGGAGCCCAAACCTTCAGTCATTGCCGCCACCATAACTAGCACCACAATGATTTCTTCCACCTTCATCGCCACCATTGCTGCCTTCATCACTATTATCACCAACTTAATAAGATCTAACATCGCTGTCCTAACCTGCCTTAACTTTAACATTTGTGCCACTGCTGTTATCACCAACAACCACCTATATTGCTAATCATGTGATTTCTATCCACTGCTATCTCATCCACTACCTTCTCTAGAAATATATTTATATATTTAAAAAGTTAATTGCCATTACTCTTCATTCAGAGAGATCCCTGGGAGCCCAATCCCTCTAGTCAAAGATCAATGAACTAACATAGTCATATGAGTGGGAGATCCGTCAAAACCAAGCCGTATCCCTATTTTGCTTTTGACATGGAAATGTCCATTCAGGTCAGGGGCCAGAGTCCTGCCAAAGTTGAGGGAATTCTGGATCTTGACTGGGTCAAGTGCTGTTACCCTGGTTGATCTGGCACTGAATGGTGGGGTGAGGTGGGGAGCGGCTACTGAAGGCTGAGAGAGGAGCTGATGAAGAAAGGCCATGCTTAAAGGGCCTTGGGAGGGGGCAGGCAGGGCTCAGAGGAGCCACCTGTTAGAAGCGAAGGCTAGGCCGTGGGGTGGAGGCCCCTGAAGACTTAAAGTTTGCTTGCTCCCACGGCTGGCTCCCATGAAGATCTATGCCCACGTGTCCATGGAGAGGAGGTGACTCATGCCAGGCTCCAGGGCAAGGTGTGAGAGGTGGCCTAGGACATGCCTTCCAAAGACCCTAGTAGGGTATGTGAGTATGTAAGTGTGTGTGTGTGTGTGTGTGTATGTGTGTGTGTGTGTGTGTGTGTGTGTGTTGGGGGTAGAGAAATATATGCCCCTTTCTTTCTGAGCAGACCCTGAGTACTAAGAGTAGGGCAGGGCCAGCTCTAGGCTGGAGAGGGTAAGGGGCTCCCTGGCTTATGCCCCTGGAGGAAGGCTTTGCACGCCCAATGCCCCTGGGTAGCCTCCTTTGCCCAGATGGCAGCACCAGCTTCTGCTCCTTGACCTGCCTCCATCAATCAGTTATGTTCGCAAAAGAGGGAGCTGGCTGTGGCTTATCTCTGTATGTATGAATGGAGAATGACCTCAGAGATACTTTTATCCCTCTAGTGACAACATGCTCAATATGCTCCTTCCCTCTCTTTCCCAGATGCCAGTTCTATCTCAAGATAAGTCTGACTGTTCAAATCCCTGTTTACACACTGATAGGATGTCCATAATCTGCTTCAAAATAACCCTTGGATAGGAAGTGGATAGGGATTGGAGTGGAACAAGATTGGCCATAAGTTGATAATTATTGAAGGTGGGTCACTGGTAATTACATGAGAACTCATGAAGCTATTTTTGTCTACCTTTACCTATATCTGAAATTTTTCATGATAATAAGTGAAAGCAAAACAGATCAAAAAAAAAAAAAAAAACAACAAAGCTCCAAAACCAGGTGTGTATTGAGTTGAAATCATACTTTCTAGTAGTTTGCATCCACAGATCCCAGATATGCCTACTTGGGCCATATGGACTACCCTTGTTCCCTCTGCCCTGTGTTGGCCTTTAGCTATTTGTACAAAAACATAATCTTTGGAGCCAAGCTAGTCACTCAGTCATGTCTGACTCTTTGCAACCCCATCTGGGGACCCACCAGGCTCCTCCATCCATGGGATTTTCCAGGCAAAAATACTGGAGTGGGTTGCCATTCCCTTCTCCAGTGGACCTTCCCAACTCAGGGGTTGAACCCATGTCTCCAACATTGCAAGCAGATCTTTAGAGCCAAGCAGGGCTTCCCTGGTAGCTCAGCTGGTAAAGAATCTTCCTGCAATGTGGGAGACCTGGGTTCCATCCCTGGGTTGGGAAGATCCCCTGGAGAAGGAAACGGCTACCCACTCCAGTATTCTGGCTTGGAGAATTCCATGGACTGTATAGTCCATGGGGTCGCAAAGAGTCAGACATGACTGAATGACTTTCACTTCACTTGGAGCCAAGCAGATTTAGGCTAGGCACTTGCTCTGTTACTTCCTGGATGTGTGACCTCCAGTAAGTTACTCCATTTCTCTGAGTCAGAGGATGGTGACTCCACTGAGGGGGGTTCAACATCCATAAAGTCCTCTACATAGTGTCTAGCACAAAGTGAGTGCTCAATATGATTGAACCCATGTACAACATTGCTATTTCAGACCAAGGTTCAGGGGCCCCATTGCACAGGATCAATAGCCCCAGTTCCTCTGTCTATTTCTCACACTTTGCAGCTTGCCAGCCTGGGTGATTTGCCCTGGTTGTTTATCAGTGTGCCTTGGCAAATGGGGGACCTAGAGTCAGGCCCCATATTCCATGAGGTCTGGATAGGCAAGGTACAGTAGAGCTATTACCTCCCTCCATCTGGGAGATGTATTTCTATTTATACGGCCTAAGACTTCATAAGCTTTTTTCATCATCATGTCATACTGATGGCTTCTGTGAAGTTTGTGGTCAACTCGAACCCCTTGGACTTTTTCACTTGAGTGGCTGTTAAGCCCTGTCTCCCCAGCCTATATTTGTGCAGTTGGGCTTTGAGTCTCAAAGCAAGATTTCACATTGAATTCTGTTCAATTTTATCTGATGGGTTTTGGCCCCTGTTCCCAGTCTGTTGAGAATATTTTTTGTTTCCATTTTTCAATTCAGCATATTAATTGAACCTCACAGCTTTGAATCTTGGGAAATCTGGTGGTGACCAGGCCTTCTGCGTCTTCCTCTAGGTCACTGATAACCTTGATGCACAGGATGGGATGGAGACGCAGGACCCTAATTCCTTTCTGAGTGACATCAGTGAGGGCACTTCAAGTTCCATTGTTAAGCTACAAAATACTACAAATACAAATACATGGAAACTTCTCCAGTTCTCCAACTTGCTCACAAGGACAGTGTGAGCTTCCTTGTCAGAGCTTTGCTGAACTCCAGAGACCAACATAGTCAGAAAACGGAGTGAGGCCCAGGTAACGCTGGCATGGCTTCCTCACTTCCCAGCTTCATTTGGAAGTTTCCTGACAAGCAGCAACTTGATGGTTCACCTAAGAATTTTGTCAAAGTTCCAGACTAAGGTAAGTGGCTCGATATCACCAAAGTCTACCTTTCCCCCACTTAGGAAAATTGATGCTATATTTGAAATCTTTCAGTCTCCATGAGTTAGTTCTTAGAGTCATATCTGCAATTGTCTTCAGGAATCTGGACTTGAAGATGAAGTCATTTAAAAAGACAACAGTCCATTCAGCGTCACTGGGCTGGGCACTGCAGTGAGTCAGAGCAGTGCTTCCTCCACTCAGTGAGCTGCCCGTCCAGTGGGAGAGGTGAGACACACCAACAGTCCTGATAAAAGGTAGAAGGTGACGAGTGCCAGAAAAGAGGCACAGATACAATGTTGAGAGCTTTGGAGGAAAAGAAGCTGGACAGCTGAGAGGCAATCAGGGATAGTTTTGTGGAAGAGGTCATTTTGGAGCAGGGCCATGAAGCGTGGACAGGATTTGAACTTGTGGTGATGAGGTGAGGGAGTTTCTAGGCAGGTGGAAGAGCCTAAGTAAAGGTGGGGACCTTGCTTGAGGTAGGTAGTGTGAATGGTGAGTGACAGTCATAATTACTGCCATTTATGAAGCACTTCTCATGCACCAGGATTGTAATAAGCATTTTACATATATTATCATGGAATCACAATACCCACTGTGAGATAGGCATGAGGTATGCTCATCTTCATTTTACAGGTGAGCTAACAGAGGCTCAGCAAGAGTAAATGACTTGCTGAGAGTCACACAACTAGCCTGTGGCCAAGCCAGGACTTTGAGCCAGAGCTGTCTGATTCCGGAACCTTTATTCTTAACTAATGAGTCACCCAGGTCTCTATCTCTTGGCCTCTTTTGTGCTTTGGTGCACCCTTGCCAGTTTGTTCTTCCCTCCTGGTCACAACTGCTTCTGGGTGCCAGGTTGTGGCCTTCTTCCCTGTCATCCCAGAGCACCAGGCCTGGCCATTCCTTTGGATCTTGTGGTCTCCAAGACCAGGTTTCTGGGTGGCTCTGAAGGGGCTGCACAGCTGGCCCTCCCAGCAGGGAGCCTAAATGGGCAGACAGAAGTTACTTATCCTGCCTGCTGGAATGAGGGCAACTGTGCCCCTCCCCATTGCCAGTGCGCCTGGGCCTATCTGCTGGCTTTACCGCCTTCTGACTTTCCCTCTCCATGACTCCATTTTCCTATGGTTTTGTTATCTGCCCCAGTTTGTAGCTTTGGTGTGTGACCTTTCTATTTTTGAGTTCCACTGGAAAATCCTCTTGGTAGTTCTTTTGCTTCTAACACCTTTCTTTTGTCTGGACTCCAGGCAGTTTGGTGCTCCCATCCTTCCTGTGCCTTCAAGCCATCATCCTTTGGAGGATGTTGGAGTGTGAGACCATAGTTCTCCAGTCCTCCACCCTCAGCCTTTTCCCTGGCTTCTCTGAACTCTGCATTCACGGTGCCCAGGGGCCATGGTGGGACTGAACCCTTCCTCGCTAAGGGAGCCAGTCCTGCTCACCTCCTCCTAGGGTGACCAGGCACTACCCCCTCCCCAGATGGGTCCCTCTGGTGAGACAGGATTGGACCAAAGATGTCACTTGTCTCTGCTCTTTGAGAGACCCAGGTCACCAAGGGCCACTGTGGATGGGGCAGCTGTTCCTCTTCTAACAGCAGGGGCCCAAGACCCACTACAGATTGGAGAGGGAACGTCAAACCCCAACCTCCCACTGCGGTGAGGGGGCTGCAATGGAAATTTTCTGGTGTCACAGGATGACTCCACCTCCCTTTCTAACAGATTCCTTCCTTTCTGTCACGGGCCCTATCCTATTAGGCATCAGTATTAGCGTGCTGGTTCTACGTACCTTCAGGGACCAACATTTTGAGTTTCCTCTGGCTTTGACCTTTGCTCAGAGGAGCAGGAAGCCCTAACCGGGAGGTCTCACTCTGGCCCCTAAGCCACAGCACCCCCAGTTCAACCTTCCACCATCACACCATCTCCTAGTTTGAATAAGCCCTGTCTGTTTTCTTCTCTCTTTCAAAATGAGGCAGCACAGCACAATCCAAGAGCCTGCTCTGACTTTGGACGAAGCAGAACAGAGTCTGTGACGTGTCACCACCACCCCTCCCCACCCCGCTCCAAGCAGTCTTTTGCAAACAGATTAGCAAGTCCTATAATCCATTCCATGAACCTTGACTAGGATTTTAAAAATGTGAAATAGAGTACATCTATGCAATAAGGATCAGTATTGTTTCATGAAACTTTTGTTTCCATTTAACATATACCTATGTTTACATACACACACATATGCATATACAAATACATACGTTTGTTCGCTTTATCATGGATTGCAATGTAAAAAGAAAAAAACCCTCTATAGTCTAGCTGTGTGACCTTAAACAAGTCACTTCCCCTTTCTGTTCTTCATTTTTCTTGTGGAAAATAAGGATAATAATCCCTCCCTCTCTCTCCTTCCCTCTTGTTCCTCTTCTAGTTGAGGTCTGTGTGGCACTTTGAAGACAGGAGTTATTATAACAGGTGACGGATGCCCATTATGCCTGCCTCCCCGCCC
Source organism: Oryx dammah (assembly GCF_014754425.2). Classification (NCBI taxonomy): domain Eukaryota; kingdom Metazoa; phylum Chordata; class Mammalia; order Artiodactyla; family Bovidae; genus Oryx; species Oryx dammah. The sequence continues at coordinate 74,124,577 of NW_024070207.1, forward strand.
CTGCTGTCTTTCTGTTTCCTCTCTGGGTCTTCTCAGCCACCCAGTAGCCAGTGTGGGCTATGCCAGGGCATCTCCAGGGTAAGGATCCTGGGTTGACCAGAAAATGCTCCTGCTCTGAAGGGCACGGGCTCTGGACAGAGACAGACTCGGTTTGAGGCCACGTTCTACTACTGTGTAGCTGTGAGGGCATCCGTGAGTCACCTCATCATATTAAGCTTCAGTTTCCTCATCTGTGAAATGGAATCACAAGCTGTACTTTGCAAAGCCATGGCAGCAATGAACTATCACACAGAAAGAAGCATATCAGGCCTTTCTGATCCCCTCTGAACCCTGCCAGTTTCCTCCATTTTACTCCAGTGGGGAGCACAGAGGAAATGCCTGCATATGTGTGTGTGTGTGTGTGTGTGTGTGTGTGTGAGGTTTATGTATGCTTGGGTTGGTGGTGGGGTGGAACAATATTTCTAATCCGTGAAGAAAAGAAACTTCTGTCACATTTCCTCTATTTTCTCCAGGTGTCATTTTCTTCTCAAACTCAGGAACCTCATTTACTTCTCTGAGCTTCAGTTTCCACAGCTGTCGGAAGCAGGATCAGTGCCCTGGACCTCTCATCAGACAGTGGGCAGATGACAGTAGGAAGGAGTATGAGTGTAAGGCTCAGGCACTGGCCTCTGCCCTCTGTGGGGGGCATCACCATGTGGCCTCTTCTCTAAGTTGAAGAAGTGGGGCTCAGACTGCCCAGGCCTCCTGGCACCTGGGCCCCAGGGAGGCAGGGGGCAACGAGTATAGAAAGGTGGGCTTCTGCTCTGCACAGTTTCCACCCTTAGGCCACCAACAGCCCTGAGGCAGTGCACGCAGATGGACAGTCAGGCCCAGGACAAAGAGCAGGCAGTGCTTGCTCAGAGTTGGTCCTATTAGAGATGGAAGAAACTCAAGCTGGCTCAGGGCCCAACTTTGGGGTTGGGGGCAGAAAATGGGGCTATTCCACGGGAGAGGCAAGAGTGGAGTCAGCATTCCCCTTGGGATGGAGGGCTCCTACTCTTGTCCCCTGTGCTCTCCAGGGCCCTGGCCCTGTCCAGCTTGCCTCTTGCGGTGTAGTTCGTAGTTCCCAAGACCAGAGTCCCCATGCTGACTGGCCGTGCCCTCCATTTCCCATCCCTCCTCTCCTCTTCCTACTCCTCCTTGAAGCCGACTTGGCTGTTGACACCTCAGAGATATTTGTAGATCACTATCTCAGGAGGCCGTTGGCCTGACTCATCCCACAGCCAAGCCCTGTCTGCTGGCTCCTTTCATCTCCCTCTTGCAGCCAATCCCTCTGCTCCCTTAATCATTTTCTCTCTCCTTCTAAATGCCCTCCAGCGAGTCTGGCTCCCTGCTTCTCTACCTTACCTGTTCTTCACTTGAGAATTCTTCAGGGGAACTCCACGCCACTCTCTCCCAGAGTAGACCATGGGAAAAGTGGCAAAGGCCACCAGAAGCTTGGTTGACACCTTGGGTTGGACTCTGCTCCCTACACCAGAGTTTGGACAAATGGCTTTGCTCTGCTGGGCCTCAGTTTCCTCTTCTGGCAAATGTGCAAAAATTATCCCAGCCCGCCCACATCACAGGCCTATTGTGAGGAGCGAAATGAGATCATGTGTGGGAACAGCTCCCTGGAGACTGTCAGAGGCAGCGCCTTGGGCAGGACTGGGTCTGCTTTGCCCTGAGAAGCAGGGAAGAATGCAGCAGCTCCTTCCAGGCCCACACAGGCCCTGCTCACCTGCTCCCACCTGCTGCCTCTCCTTCTTTGCCTCTGTTTCCCTCTATCCCTTCTCTTTATTGATCTTTTTCTCTCATTTCATCTCTCTCTTTCTCTCTAGTCTCTGTCTCAGTAGAACAGTTCTCTTCCCAACAAGCTGCACAGCAAGCCTGGGCTGGTGCCCACCGAACCCCACCAGGGAAGGAACAGGCAAGTCCAAGGCCACGGATCCTGTCACCCCAGCAAGCCCCAGAGACAGGAAGGGACTGGACACAGGGACTCGGCTGGACTTTTCCACAAGTGCCTTCTCCATAGCTGTGCTGCAGGTGGCTTGGTGGGGATGTATTTGCTTGCACAGAATTTTCACATTATTGATGCTAAACTAATAATTCCCTTCTTCAAATGTCCCCTTTCCCCTGAGGGCATGTTTTGATATGGCTTGGGCTCACTCCTCTTCTTTGAGCCTCAATGTCCCTCTCTGTGCCATGAAAGGGGCTGGATTAGGACAAGGACAAGGGTTCTCCCAGCTTGGACTCTGTGTCATCCAACAAGTGACATCTTGTCAGCCACATCTCCCCAGAGGCCTTGGGGGTTTCTGTCTTGGAGGCTTGCTCAGGGTGTCTTCAACTGGGATACCTCAAACCTCAGCAGCCCTCCTTTCCAGTAGGTCTTCAAATGGATCCCTTTCTAGGAAAGCCCAAGACCAGCATCCCAGAGAAGAACTGTCAACAGAAGCAGGCATGGGCTTCAGAGGTGGCCTTCAGTCAGTTCACTCGCTCAGTTGTGTCTGACTCTTTGTGACCCCATGGACTGCAGCACAACAGGCTGTCCATCACCAACTCCTGGAGCTTGCTCAAACTCATGTCCATCGAGTCGGATATGCCATCCAACCATCTCATCGTCTGTTGTCCCCTTTTCCTCCCTCCTTCAATCTTCCGCTGCATCAGGGTCTTTTCCAGTGAGTCAGTTCTTCGCATCAGGTGGCCAAAGTATTGGAGTTTCAGTTTCAGCATCAGTCCTTCCAATGAATATTCAGGACTGATTTCCTTTAGAATAGACTGGTTGGATCTCCTTGCAATCCAAGGGACTCTCAAGAGTCTTCTCCAACACCATAGTTCAACAGCATCAATTCTTCTGTACTCAGCTTTCTTTATAGTCCAACTGTCACATCCATACATGACCACTGGAAAAACCATAGCTTTGACTAGATGGACCTTTGTCAGCAAAGTAATGTCTCTGCTCTTCAGTATGCTGTCTTGGGTGGTCATAGCTTTTCTTCCAAGGAGCAAGCGTCTTTTAACTTCATGGCTGCAGTCACCATCTGCAGTGATTTTGGAGCCCCCCCAAAATAAAAAGTCTCTCACAGTTTCCACTGTTCCCCATCTATTTGCCATGAAGTGATGGGACCAGATGCCATGATCTTAGTTTTCTGAATGCTGAGTTTTAAGCTAACTTTTTCACTCTTCTCTTTAACTGTCATCAAGAGGCTCTTTATTTCCTCTTCACTTTCTTCCATAAGGGTGGTGCCATCTGCATATCTGAGGTTATTGAAATTTCTCCGGGCAATCTTGATTCCAGCTTGTGCTTCATCCAGCATTTCTCATGATGTACCCTGCATAGAAGTTAAATAAGCAGGGTGACAATATATAGCCTTGACAGGCTTCTTTCCCTATTTGGAGCCAGTCTGTTGTTCCATGTCCAGTTCTAACTGTTGCTTCTTGACCTGCATACGGATTTCTCAAGAGGCAGGTCAGGTGCTCTGGTATTCCCATCTCTTGAAGAATTTTCCACAGTTTGTTGTGATCCACACAGTCAAAGGCTTTGTCATAGTCAATGCAGAAGTAGATGTTTTTCTGGAACTCTCTTGCTTTTTCGATGATCCAACAGATGTTGGCAATTTGATCTCTGGTTCCTCTGCCTTTTCTAAATCCAGCTTGAACATCTGAAAGTTCATGGTTCACATACTGTTGAAGCCTGGCTTGGAGAATTTTGAGCATTACTCTATTAACATGTGAGATGAGTGTAATTACTCAGTAATTTGAGCATTCTTTGGCATGGCCTTCTTAGGGATTGGAATGAAAACTGACCTTTTCCAGTCCTGTGGCCACTGCTGAGTTTTCCAAATTTGCTGGCATATTGAGTACAGCACTTTCACAGCATCATCTTTTAGTATTTGAAATAGCTCGACTGGAATTCCATCACCTCCACTAGCTTTATTGTTGGTGATACTTCCTAAGGCCCACTTGACTTCACATTCCAGAATGTCTGGCTCTAGGTGAGTGATCACACCATTGTGATTATCTAGGTCATGAAGATCTTTTTTGTACAGTTCTTCTGTGTATTCTTGCCAACTCTTCTTAATGTTTTCTGCTTCTGTTAGGTCCATACCATTTCTGTCCTTTATTGAGCCCATCTTTGCATGAAATGTTCCCTTGGTATCTGTAATTTTCTTGAAGAGATCTCTAGTTTTTCCCATTCTGTTATTTTCATCTATTTCTTTGCATTGATCACTGAGGAAGGCTTTCTTATCTATCCTTGCTAGTCTTTGGAACTCTGCATTCAAATGGGTATATCTTTCCTTTTCTCCTTTGCCTTTCAGTTCTCTTCTTTTCTTAGCTATCTGTAAGGCCTCCTCAGACTACCATTTTGCCTTTTTGCATTTCTTTTTCTTGAGGATGGTCTTGATCACTGCCTCCTGTACAATGTCATGAACCTCTGTCCATAGTTCATCAGGCACTCTGTCTATCAGATCTAATCCCTTGAATCTATTTCTCACTTCCACTATATAATCATAAGGGGTTTGATTTAGGTCATACCTGAATGGTCTAGTGGTTTTCCCCACTTTCTTCAATTTAAGCCTGAATTTGGCAATAAGGAATTCATGGTCTGAGCCACAGTCAGCTCCCGGTCTTGTTTTTGCTGACTGTAGCTCAGA